>NC_087203.1:18357116-18392116 GCF_015104395.2 Macrobrachium nipponense
GCCAGGCGTCCCGGGGGCCGGTGGGCCTCTGCCGTGGGCCAGGCGTCCCGGGACCGGCGGGCCTCCGCCCGCCTGGCCGTCCCGGGGACCGGCGGGCCTCCGCCCGCCAGGCGTCCCGGGGACCGGCGGGCCGTCCGCCCACCAAGGCGTCCCGGGGACCGGACGGCGGGCCTCCGCCCGCCAGGCGTACCGGGGACCGACGGGCCTCCGCCCGCCAGGCGTCCCGGGGACCGGCGGGCCTCCGACCCGCCGCCTGGCGTCCCGGGGACCGGCGGGCCTCCGACCGCCAGGTGTCCCGGGGACCGGCGGGCCTCCGCCCGCCTGGCGTCCCGGGGACCGGCGGGCCTCTGCCCGCCAGGCGTCCCGGGGACCGGCGGGCCTCCGCCCGCCTGGCCGTCCCGGGGACGGGCGGGCGAAGCCCCGCCAGGCGTCCCGGGGACGGGCAGGCGGAGCCCCGCCAGGCGTCACCGGGGACGGGCGGGCGGAGCCCCGCCAGGCCGTCCCTGGGACGTGGCGGGGGGCGGAGCCCCGCCAGGCGTCCCGGGGACCGGCGGGCTCCGCCCGCCAGGCGTACCCGGGACGGGGGGGCGGAGCCCCGCCAGGGCGTCCCGGGACCGGCGGGGGGCCTCCCGCCCGCCAGGCGTCCCGGGGAACCGGCGGGCCTCTGCCTGCCTGGCGTCCCGGGGACCGGCGGGCCTCCTCCGCGCCTGGCGTCCCGGGACCGGGCGGGTCCTCCGCCTGCCAGGCGTCCCGGGACCGGCGGGCCTTCCGCACCCGCCAGTGCGTCCCGGGGACCGGCAGGCCTCCGCCCGCCAGGCGTCCCGGGGACCGCCGGGTAGAGGCCCGCCAGGCATCCCGGGGACGGGCAGGCAGAGGCCCGCCAGGTGTCCCGAGGACTGGGCGGGGCAGCGGCCCGCCAGGCGTCCAGGGGAGGGCGGGCGGGCAGAGGCCCTCCAGGCGTCCCGGGGACAGGCGGGCGGAGCCCCGCCAGGCGTCCCGGGGACGTGCTGGCAGAGGCCCGCCAGGCATCCCGGGGCGGGGACGGGCGG
Source organism: Macrobrachium nipponense (assembly GCF_015104395.2). Lineage (NCBI taxonomy): Eukaryota > Metazoa > Arthropoda > Malacostraca > Decapoda > Palaemonidae > Macrobrachium > Macrobrachium nipponense. Next base: position 18,358,166 of record NC_087203.1, read on the forward strand.
GCATAGGCCCGCCAGGCGTCCGAGGACGGGCGGACGAAGCCCGCCAGGCGTCCATGGGACGGGCAGGCATAGGCCCGCCAGGCGGTCCCGGGGACGGGGCGGGCAGAGGCCCGCCAGGCGTCCCGGGGACCGGGCGGGCAGAGGCCCGCCATGGCGTTCCCGGGATGGGTGGGCAGGCCTTGACGGGTGGGCGAGGCCCGCTACGGGTCCCAGAAGTGGCAGGTGAGGCCCCCCAGGTGTGTTCTTGGGATTGGTCGGCAGGGTCCCGCCAGGTGTTCCCGGGACGGGCGGGCGAGGTCCGCCAGGTGTCCCGGACGGATGGGGGAGGCCCACCAGGTGTCCCGGGACGGGCGGGCGGGGCGAGGCCCGCCAGGCGTCCCGGGACGGGCGGGCGAGGCCCGCCAGGCGTCCCGGGAGGGCGGGCGGGCGAGGCCCACCAGGCGTCCCGGGACGGGTGGGCGAGCCAGCCAGGCATCCGGGGATGGGTGGGCAGGCCTTGACGGGTGTACGAGGCCCGCTACGGGTTCTGGGAAGGGGGCATGTGAGGCCCGCCAGGTGTGTCCTGGGACGTGTGGGCGAGGCCCGCCAGGCGGGCCCGGGATGGTGTCGAGGCCTTGACGGGTGGGCGAGGCCTGCTACGGATCCCAAGAAGTAGGCAGGTGAGGCCCCACATGTGTCTTGGGACTTAGTCGGCAGGGCTCGCCAGGTGTCCCAGGACAAGCGGGCGAGGCCCGCCAGGTGTCCCCGAGACGGGAAGGCCTGGTGTCCGGGATGGGTGGGCGGGCCTTGACGGGTGGCGCGAGGCCCGCCAGGCGTCCCGGGATGGGTGGGCAGGCCTTGACGGGTGGGCGAGGCCCGCTACGGGTCCCAGGAAGTGGCAGGTGAGGCCCCCCAGGTGTCTTGGGATTGGTCGGCAGGGCCCGCCAGGTGTCCCGAGACGGGAAGGCCTGGTGTCCCGGGATGGGTGGGCGGGCCTTGACGGGTGGGCGAGGCCTGCTACGGGTTCCGGGAAGGGGCAGGTGAGGTCCCCCAGGTGTCTTGGGACTGGTCAGCCGGGCCTGCCAGGTTTCTTTGGACGGGTGGGCGAGGCCTGCCAGGTGTCCCAGGACACCTGGCGGGCCTCGCCCGCCCGTTCCTGGGAACGGCTGGGCGAGGCCCGCCAGGTGTCCCGGGACGGGCGGGGGAGGCCCGCCAGGCGTCCCGGGACGGGCGGGGGAGGCCCGCCAGGCGTCCCGGGACGGGCGGGCGAGGCTCGCCAGGCGTCCCTGGACGGGTGGGCGGGCCTTGACGGGTGGGCGAGGCCCGCTACGGGTTCCGGGAAGGGGCAGGTGAGGCCCCCCAGGTGTCTTGGGACTGGTCACCGCGGGCCTGCCTGTTCCCACGAACGGGCTGGCGAGGCCCACCAGGTTTGTCCCGGGATGGGCAGGCAGAGGCCTGCCAGGCGTCCCGGGACGGCGGGCAGAATGAAATATTATGACGATAGAGAGAGAGCGCGCAAGCATAGGCCTACCTATACAGATACTTATTTCATTATATTTACTTTGAAAGATTGAGTGGTAATATATATATATTTTTGAGTGGTAATATATATAAAGTATTTTTAAAGTTTTATGAGAAGTGGAGAGAGATAGAGAGATTAATTAAGTACTGGTGACGGACTTATGACGGGGGAAAGGCAGGAGAAAATACACGTATAATGAATTAAGTATCTCTATCGATAGGCCTATGCTTGCGCGATATGATATGACCTGCCAAGATCGTGCTGCACTATGCTAGATAAAATTTAAAGGATCATAATATTCAAGTTGATTCTCTAAGAAATTCATGCCCTAATCTTGATTACATTCGACAGTTGCCGTAGCATTCAAAGATTGTAAAAAAGACGTGGAAAATTTTAGACACAGGGTGCGGTCATTCTTGCTCTCTTGAAAATCAGGTTTCATCCACAATTCATTCACGAAAAAGCTGCTGTGTTAAGCAAAAAAAATATTTATTACCACAAATAACTGAATATGTATTGCACAGGCAAATTAAAGTTTTATATCGTGGGAGATCTTTTAGCCTCGCGGCAAAGAAAATGCAGTAGTGTAGGGCTGTATGCTACTGCGAACTGCTTTGTAAAGGGAGCATATAGCCAGAAAATCTTTGAGCTGACATACTACTTTAACCTTGATTAACATTTATGTTTAAAGACAGTAGCTTTGTAAACAGCAACTATAGTAGCATTCGATCCATGTCAACGTCAAAATAATCAAAGTGTGAAATCCGTTACGTTAGCCAGTATCCAGTGATTTGCGCTTTCCCGCTCGAAGTTTTAGGGCTCCTCCTCACATCATAGAAAACGTTCTTGCGGATGCAACTAGATTTGCTCAACCTACCTTAGCCGTCGCAACATTGAGTGCCATTGACGTCAGCTAACTTTAATCGCTTTGGAATACAAACATAATTTTGTAGAAACTAAAATAATTGCATTCACCGCTTACGATGATGCAATATATCCCCGTTCATGAAGCAAAACGAGTAAATATTGTCGTCGTGATATATAGTACTAAAATCAGAAATTCACATTCTATCTACCAGATCTCTATGAACGAATCCATCCGAGAAATTCCTATTATTTCGGACATATATCGTGTTTTAAGTATCTGAACGGTTTGTTTTGCAGTTTTAACTTATATAATATAATTTGCAGTATATGTTCATATTCTAGAGTAAATTTAGCGATATTATGTCTTTCCAGTAAAAACAAATAGGAAATTGGATGAACGAAAGCTAATGAAAACTGTATCTTCAGTTTTCTTGTCGAGTGTACGTACATGAGTTGTTAGACAAATGGAGTCAATTATGAGCTCATGTACGTACATGAACTGATCATACAAATGGTGTCAATTATGAGCTCATGTACGTACATGAGCTTATAATACAAATGGAGTCAATTTGGGGTCAGGGGTGGCCACGCCCCCCAGAATAGTGGAGGGTTGAAAGAGTTATGTGACGTCACAGGGGTAGTGTGGAGCGATTTGGGGTTAGGGGAGGCCACGCCCCCCTAATATGAGCTTATGTACGTACATGAGCTTGTAAGACAAGTGGAGTCAATTATGAGCTCATGTACGTACATGAACTTATCATACAAATGGAGTCAATTATGAGCTCATGTACTTACATGACTTATCATACAAATGGAGTCAATTATGAGCTCATGTACGTACATGAGCTAACGTACATGCTTTAATACAAAAGGGAGTCAATTTGGGGTCAGGGTGGCCACACCCCCCAGACCAAATTGGAGTCTATATGGGGTCGGGGTGGCCACGCCCTTTTGGGGGTTGCCCCCGCCCCTTTTTAGGCCTCACGTACGTACATGAGCCTATCAGGATGGGGGAGGGGGTAGCCACGCCACTTGGGGGGGTGGGGGCGGGGGGCGGGGCTAGAAAAGGGTGGAGTCTATATGGGGTCTTTTCCTCTACTACAGCTTTCTACGTGATGACTGAAGGCAAATTATATTTAATTTTCAGCAATATGCTGTTAATAATAAGTGACCTAAATACGATGCTGATCAGGATGTAATGCACCACAGACCACCTCGCTCAGATCCAAATGTTGACAAATGTAAATATAGTTTATTCCCAAAAAATCATTAAGAAAATCAAATACTCTCTACTTATTATAACACGAAAAATAAACTTCGCTCAGTGTCACTTTCATTCTGTATACATGAAACACCTCAGCATCAATGATAAAAGAAAAGGAAATACACACACGCACACACACAAACGCACAGGTAGAAGAAAAAAGACGCTCCAATATATAGAACGGAGATGGAAGGCGTTATATACTAGACTAGAATGCTCCCTGTTACAACTAAAACTACTTCGAAAATGAAGTCATAGTGCTGTTTGTATCACTGATAGCTCAAGTCATCAATGTCCGCATGCAAATAATATGACACAAACCAGTCCAAAAGGAACAGGCACGGGATGACGACCTAACAAACGAAAAGATAACGAAAATGACTGAAAAGATATGTGAGGAATGAAAGCTTTGCTTAGTCATAATCAAATATAGAAATGCAAACTGCTGCTTTAGAGATCCAAAAGTTTCTTAATCATATCCATTATTGTTATGTTCTCAATAAAAAGCCTTCCTTTCAGGACGATTATATTATAAAATGAGACAAGAGTAAATATCTGTTGGATTGTATAATGGAAGAGTTAAAATAATAATGCGAACATAGAAAATAATGGGTTGATAGATCATAAAAAGAGTCATGGGGTGGATGGATGGCGATGTAGAATTTCTGGAAACCCTGCAATGACCAAAAATACATTTCGAAAAAGGACACTCGTCGGTCCATAATCCAGACTTATCTTTGAAATTCGACAAGGCATAAGAAAATTTACGATAATATATGGTTGTAAATTATGGACACGTTAAAGCTATTACATCAGAGAATTTTTTTTTGTCACAACTGCTATGGTCATGAAAAAACGTCGAAACAAAAATAACGACAATATTATTGTATTGTTGTTTTTACAGTTTTGCAATTCTCATGTTCATTGTAATAATTATGATGGAAATGGGGGGCCATTCTTAGGTAATAGAAAGTCGTTTACCTATTCTATTACTGAATATCGAAATACTAATTTCATATTCATGAAAATGAGGTCAGTGATATTCAGTGCAAATAACAGCAAAAGTCTGTTTTTTTTTCCATCTGTCCATCCGCCTGTGGTGTTTGCGCATGGTAACACTGCGTCCCGACCTTTAAACTAATATCCTACTTCGAATATTAACGGTGTAATTCGCATACAGTAAATTATTAAAAACATTTTCTGTTGCATATGTACACCAAGATGCTTTTTATTTACCTAAACTTACACAGCGTACTATTTAAAGCCCGGACGCAGTTTCCATGCGCGACCACAGGAGTATATTCAACCACTAAAGAGATAAGTTGACTACGCAAATTAATTAATAAGAAAGATGAGAACCTGCTTTTATAACTACCAATGCACCCTGAATACCTGTTGCAAAATGGAGAGGTAAGAAAAAAACAGTAATATCTATATTATATATATATACATATATATATATATATATATATATATATATATATATATATTATATATATATATATATATATATATATATATATATATATATATATATATATATATATATATATATATATATATATATATATATATATATATATATATATATATATATATATATATATATATATGTGTACTAAGAAATCACAAAAGTAAGCAACGTGATTTTGTTTATTAGCTGAAGCCACTAGGAAAAATAAAAAAAGAAAAGACAGAGTGCCAAGTACTTTCGTGCATTTAACACATTTTCGGGGCACAAAAGATGTGATAAATACACGAAAGTACTTGTCACTCTGTCTTTTCTTTTAGAATTTTCCCAGTGTCTCAGCTATACATATATAGGTATATATATATATATATATATATATATATATATATATATATATATTATATATATATATATACATATATATATATATATATATATATATATATATATATATATATATATATATATATATATATATATATATATGTGTGTGTGTGTGTGTGTGTGTGTGTGTGTGTGTGTACATACATAGTACATGCATATACATTTTCTCCGACAAAAATCAAGAATGATTTTCAGTTACTATTTGGCCTCTGTTTCCCCTCTAATCATTTGGCTTTAATATTGTATAGGTTTTTTTTATCAGAAATTCTCTTGTTTTAAATCAGTACAAAGGTAGTAATTACATGATTTCGGTTTATCATAACTCGCGTCAATTACACATTTAAGACATCAGATGTACATGGGTATACTAGCCCCGTCTATAGGCAAGGTATACGTACGATCACACAATTGCTGTTTAATTGTTGACAATTAATTAATCCTTGCATATAGGAAAGTTGTGATAGATTTTTATAAATTTATTTAAAAAAACAAAAAAATTCAATTGTTGCTACTCTAAGATCAGTTTGTAACATTATCAACATCATGAGAATGCCGATAATATTACGGGTACCATTGGTGATATCTCGGGTAATGATTAAGAATTTGGTATATATATAAATGACAATATTATAGGTGAGGAATTTGGTAATCATACATATCGCAATAATGTAATTTCTATTTACCTTTTCACTATCAGTTGTACAAAACCTTTGGAATTTATGAAATACAATAATTAAAATTATTGTATTTCATAATAGTAAACACCGCTGCTTCACCCTGGGCTTTGGGCAAGCCTAGCAAATTGTCCTCGTGGCCGCAAGACTGCTTTTGTGTTGCTTGTTTTTGCAACAAAGAAAATCGTATGCGTCATATGCTAAATATTAATGAGTAAGTGGTTAATAAGGCGATACACAAGCACCAAACGATTTAGACAAGAGGACAGTGGTGACCTTTATAGCGGTAATACTTGAATGACGAGTATAAAAAAAGAGAGATATACAAATATTTTGTTTATATCAAGGCCTTTCTAACTTTTTCAGAACAAGAATAAAACAATGCCCAAATTTTTTTGAACATTTACACACACACAACACACAATATATATGTATATATATATATTTGTGTATTATGTGTCTGTACATTTATGTATGTACCATACTTATATATGTATATGTATACGGCATACGTATTTATGCATATTCTAATCATCCTCTTCCCTAATGTCGGAGTATGAATAATAAAAAAAAATGATGATTATGCTAATAGGAATAATGATAACTGTAATGGATATCAATGTGATTATTATCATAATGATTAATAATATCATTATGAATACTTTGCATGGCTGTGTGCATAGGGGAAACAAAGTACGTTATATAGTTACTTTTTTTTATTCATTGGCTAAATACTGGTCTTTATCCATTCAGACCCTAACGACATTGTGGCAAATTTCGTGGGTACCTGAACGATACTTTACGTACCCTTGAAACTCCAGGGTAACAACGGTTTTCACACAGACTTGGTGTGCATATTTCAAGTTAAACGTGAGTTGCGCCATGAAACTGTATTACACTATTAATAGTCTCATTTGAGTCTATTCCCTAGTTGTTATTACTTATGAGTGTGAGTTAGATGTTGGTAGTATTAGTAACAGTAGTCACTAAGTCTCGTGAAGTTCGTCATACTACAGTATCAATAAGTTCTGGAGGACCTTCGGTAATGATGTTTTACTAGCCTCTATCTACGAGCGTGCTAGGTTGGCTAAGTTACCCTTTAAATTTCTTTGATTTACTCTGATAAGTGCCTTAATTATCAACATTACACATCGCTACATATTTTGCCAATCAGACTGTGGCTTCAAATAGCTATTTACCAAAATACTAATAGTAAAACAAGAGGGTCAAATATTTGTTTCTACGATCATTAACATACTACTGGGAACCCTGCTATTACGTCTGATATCAAAGAGAGAGAGAGAGACGAGAGAGAGAGAGAGAGAGCGAGAGAGAGAGAGAGAGAGAGAGAAACAGCCGATGTTCCGCCGTATTTTGTGCTATGTTAAGGCTATGTTTTAGTCTTTAACACTTTTTACTGGTGGCCTGGGCATAATTATGAGTATAGTATGGCTTGAAAGTTTTTGATGTAAGAGGCAAAAACTTGTACGTTTATTTTACGTACACACAATGACAACAGTCCATATTAAAATATTCACGGAGGTAATTTTTCATAGCATTATTCAAAACAGTCTTGATATGCACACACACAATAATATATATATATATATATATATATATATATATATATATATATATATATATATATATATATATTAGTGTGTGTGTGCAATGGCAACCATTCTATTTCTATTTTTCTTAATTATACCCGCAATGCATCAGATCAAAACGCTGATACAGCAACCACATACTCACAATCACAATCACGCAAATGTCATGAACTGTAACTGGAGCCTTTTACATTCTCTGGATAACAATTCGATAAATTCAAGAGTATTACCGCACACGCGAAATGGCGAAAGCATGCGAAGCCTTTCTTTATTATTATAATGTTCTCATGTTCGTATTTAATTCGTAAGTTGTTATAACGACAAGGCGTTCGCAGTAAACATCCTATCTATGACCCCCTAGATGCTGACCCCTTGGCGTGGGTAGGGGGGCGGGGCTTAGGGACCAGCAGCTGTGCCGTGATGCCTGGTGGGTTCCTTTTTCACTTGTCCTTGGGGCTCAGCTGCTGATCCAACTAAATTAGTCAGAACTTTTCCTTCTTTCTGCAATATTTTCATTCTTACTACATCCTTCTCCTTCATGTAATTTTCTTTTTCTTTTTTTTTTCCCTTTGGATTTAATTGTGGAAATTTCCACCTTTGATAAAATTTAGCTGGGGACTGGGTTTTATATCTGAAGCTAAATAGTGGGAACTGTGGCAGGACCATCAACTGCCCGATAATGTTCGGACCTGAGTGATATCAGGCGGAACTATTTTGCAGGGCTGGACCACGTATTCCAGGGGGGTCGTAGTTTTGCGGATAGGACTCTCGGCATTCTGTCCGGTTTGCCCTCCCATAATGTGATTAGGGTGGGGATGATTGTATTCTGGTAATACTCTCAGTCCTATCAAGCGGGTTTGGCTTCACACTTGGGCCACTCTAATCATGTTGTGCCATTCCCTGTGGGGTAGGGTAGGGACGCGGACATTTGGGAGTCGGTTCTCACTTGTGCCATTAGTGGAAGAATAAAACTTCATGAAAGGCTGATGTTGTCTTTTTAAGGTTTTCAGGTTTATTATCTTTTTTTTTTTCTTTTTTTTCTTTTTTTACCAATACTTTGATCTTTATGAATAATACAAATAAAGAATCAAGTACCCCTCCCTGGGACCCTTTGATGGTAATGAATCGGCACAGTTGATGACTGCAGGAACCTCCACTGGCAACCTTCCTCTGGAAAACTCCAAAAAAACCTTCCAGTGTAATCACACTGAAACCCTATGCTCCAGTACGGAGTAAGGGGAAATTTAGTAAAAAATAGTAGTTACAGAAATTGGACCCGGAATGTTTGAAAACTCTTATGATAAATATTTGACTTTTAATTTGGAAGACTCTGATTGTGACATTTTTAATGTATATAAAGATATTGTCAGGTGCTGTGGCCGAGAGCCTAAGATTTCTTCTGAGGGGCGAGGAAAGCTGACAGTGGAATCTGCCTCGGCAAAAGAGAGTGAACAGCTAAAAACATTATCTCACCTTGGAGGAGTTTTAAAGTAGTGTGTGCAGTACATGCTTTTTGGAATTACTCCAAGGGCATGATATATGCACCCCAGCTTGTGACTTACTCTGAGGAAAGGCTCTAGAGGAATTAAGGGATCAAGGGGTAATAAGAATTGAAAGAATGAAGAAGATAAATGGAGTCCTAGTCCCACTTCCCAATTTAATTGTTACTTTCTTCAATTCCACCCTATTGCCTAGTATAGTGAAATGCAGCCTGGTTACGTTTTAAGGTTAAACAGTATATCCAAGACCGAGATGTTTTTTTTGTCAAAGAATTTGGACACATGTTGGGGTCATGCAGACAGAAATTACAAGGCAAGCCTGCTTACTTGTGTTAAATGCAGTTGAGCCAAAGCATGGCCATATGTCAACATAAGGAGGGGCCAGTTGGTTGTGCATTGCTGGAGAAAATCATCCATCATCTCACTTAATTGCGATGTATACATCATGGAAAAGAAATTCAGACATTAAGGGTGACCGAACGTATCACATTTTTGGAGAGGCAAAAGAAGAGGTGTTTGAGTCAGTACATTAGACCAGGAATATCTTTTTCCAGTGTTGCTGCAAACCGAAGAAGAAATATCAATGTCACCAAAACTAATGTTAATAAAACACCAGTTACGACCTGTACTCGTGCCTCTTTGGAGGCAGCGCCAGTGATTGCTGGCGCTCATGCCTCTTCGGAGGGCTGCGCCAGTGACTCCTGGCGCTCCTGCCTCTTTGGAGGCCGCGCCAGTAATTCCTGGCGTCCCTGCCTCTTCTGAGGCAGTGCCAGTAATTCCTGGCGCCCCTGCCTCTTCGGAGGCAGTGCCAGTTGATTCTGGCACTCCCGCCTCTTTGGAGGCAGTGCCAGTGGTTTCTGGCACTTCTGCTTCTATGGAAGCAGAACCAATGATTTCTGGGACTCCTGCCTCTCGGAGGCTGTGCCAGGTGTACCTGGCACTTCCACCTCACTGGAGGCTGTACCAGCTTTAAATGGTGCTTCTGATCCTTTGGAGAATGCACCAATGTCCAACCTTCACACCCCTCCTCAGGCAGCATCAGCTTTGTCTGGTGTTCCTTAGACCGATAACCCTCTGAAAAGGAAGGAAGGCAGCCATAAATAATCGGTCTCCTTCCAGAAATAAGGAGCAAGTCAGTAAGCTGAAAGCTCTTAAAAGAGGCTCTAATTTAACAGCCTCTAAAAGGGAAGTAAATTCATTCATTTTCTACAGTGGAACTGTCAGGGATTGAGAGCTAAATGGGAAGAATTAAGGCTGCTCATATCAGAAGTGTCTCCTGTTTGTATAGCACTGCAGGAGACTAATGATTGGTAATAATATGTGCCCCAGCCCACGAGAGTATACATCCTATCACTCCACCTATAATTTGAATATTGGAAGCCATGGTGGTGTCGCTTTGTATGTTCGAAATGACACCCCACAAAATCCTATCAGTATCCAATCAGCATTGCAAGTGATAGGTGTGCAGATCCATTTGCAAGAAAATATACAATATGCTCTCTTTATCTACCACCTAATGAAGCCTTCCCCATCAATGAATTTAAATCTCTTATTCAACAGTTACCACGCCCTTTTGTTATTTTGGGAGATATGAATAGCGGAAATCCTCTTTGGGGTGACATCATCACCAATCAAAGAGGAAGGTGTTTAGGTTCCATCATAGAAGATAAAAATGTTGGATCCTCAACTCTGGGGAGTCTACGCATTTTCATGTTCAAACAGGCACGTTATCAGCAATTGATTTATCTATATGTAGTGATGACTGTATTATTGACTTTAATTGGAGAACTATAAATGATAGATTACCAGTGACCATTTTCCGATAGTGGTGAGTGTAGCATCAAGTCCTCCATCTTCAAAAGGCTACCCAAATGGAACATTGGTAAAGCTGATTGGTCAACATTCCAGGAGCACAGCTTAATAGAGACTCTGCTGATGACTTTCCCTGTGTAGATGACGCTCTTGACTTTTTGAATACAATGATGTTCTCAGCTGGTCTTCAATCTATACCTAGGACTTCGGGCAAATTTGTCCGCCGACCAGTTCCCTGGTGGACACGTAAATGCCAGGAAACTCATAGAAATATGAGATCTGCCTTCACCATATACCGCAGAGAAAACGAATGTGAGTATTATCGTGTAGAATTTCGAAAAAGCAGAGCTCATTTTCGCATGGAAGAAATCAAAAAAGCACGAAAGAATCTTGGACGATATTCATATCTTCACTAAATTCGAAAACTCCTCTGACTCTAGTTTGGAAGAGAGTTAGAAAAATAGCAGGCAAGTTTACTCCTTGTCAACCTCCCGTTATCAAGGTGAATGGTTGTGAGGTAGCAGACCCCCACCCTTAGTGGCAATGAGTTTTGCTAATCATTTGCTAATGTTGCAAAGAAAATGATGATAGACCCTATTCAGCTCAAAGACGGATAATAGAACAGGTCGAAATTGATTTTAATACCTTAAGACATGAGCAATACAATGCTCCTTTTACTATTAGAGAATTTGAATCAGCCTTGAATAAATGTAATGAATCAGCTCCTGGACTGGACGATATACATATTCAATGATTAATCATACCCTGAAAATACCAGACTTTTCATATTAAGCCTAACTAACAGAATTTACAGAGAACATTCTTCCCCAAGCTTTGGGAGAAGTTGAAATTACTGCCATTTGTGAAACCTGGAAAAGATCCATTCAAGACTAGAAAACAATTATCGTCCTATCCCATTAACTTCTTGTTTGTGTAAGATCATGGAAAAATGGTGAACACACGATTGATGTGGTACTAGGAAAGAGGTAAATATCTGTCGCCTGCTCAGTGTGGTTTTCGGAGTATGCACTCCACAATGATGTATTGGTACGAATGGAATCTTCAATATGTGAAGCTTTTGCCAACAAGCAACATCACATCACTGTTTTCTTTGACCTAGAGGAAGGCTTATGATACAACATGGAGATATGGCATTTTGAGGGTCCTTTATGAATGTAACCTGAGAGGCAATTTGCCCCTGTTTATAAGGCTTTTTTAAAAAATAGGATATTTCAGGTTCAGGTTGGAGCAATAATGTCAGATGTATTCAATCAGGAAGAAGGAGTACCACAAGGAAGTGTTTTAAGTGTAACCTTGTTTGCCTTGGTAATCAATGGGGTTTCTAAAATGATTCCCCATAGATATAACATATACCCTTTTTGTTGATGACCTATCGATTTCCTTTGCAGCATCAAGGATGGCAGTGGCTGAACGCCGCCTTCAGCTCTGCATTGATAATATAATAAAGTGGGCTGAGGTTAATGGTTTTAGATTTTCCGCCAGTAAAACTGTAACTATGCACTTTTGTCGTATAAGGGGAATCCACCCTGATCCAGATCTATTCATTCATAGGCAGAGAATTCCATGTGTTGGTGAAACAAGGTTTCTTGGCTTGATTTTTGATAGCAAGCTGACCTGGATTCCACATCTGAAATATATTAAGGCAAAATGCTTAAAAGCAATGAATTTGCTGAAAGTCGTGTCTCACACTTCATGGGGTGCAGACCGAACTCAGATGTTGAGATTATATAAAGCCTTGGTCTTTTCAAAATTAAGTTATGGGTGTGAGGTGTACACTTCTGCAAAGCCATAGCCTTAAAATGCTCAACTCAATTCATCATGGAGGAATACGGTTGTGTACTGGAGCATTTTAAAAATCATCTCCCACCGAGAGCATGCTTGTAGATGCTGATGAGGTGCCACTGGATCTTCATTACAAGCGTCTGCTGGTTCGGAGCTGGTATAGATTCCAGAGGCTACCTAAGTCTTTAACCAGCATTTGTATGAGAAATGAAAGGCATTGGCAGTTTTATGAAAAATCACCCCAAGCAACCTCATCCATTCGCTTTTAGAGTCAATACCATTGTTCGTGAATTAAACATGCCAAGGGTCGAGATTTTACCAGCAAATATTCAGTTAGTCCCCCCTGGAACTTCCCAGAGGTAAAATTCTGCAGATATTTCAATTTTACCAAAACAGAATTGTCCAGTGAGGCCACGCGGTCAATATTTTTAGAACATTCCTTGCAACATGACGACTCCACTGCAGTTTTCACGGACGGCTCAAAGTCAGATGCTGGCGTCGGCTTTGGTGTAGTCTTTCCTGATGTAGAGAGGAGTGGCAAGGTTATCAACTGTTGCATCAATTTTTACAGCAGAGTTATATGGAATTTTATGTTCTTCAGTCACTGGAATCTTTTAACCCTTTAAACCCTCTGATTTTAGATATATTGGAATGGCTGCTTTTACCAAAAAGAAGAGGGAAAGAAATAAAGTTCTGTTGGGTGCCTTCTCATGTTGGGGTGGCTGGGAATGAGAAAGCTGACCAACTTGCAAAGTCTGCGGTCAGCTCCCCAGAACCCACAAGATGCCTACTACCATATCGGGATTTGTATCCTCTAGTAGGTCAGAGAATTAAAAAATGTTGGCAGTCCCAGTGGGAGGATATTTTAAACAATCAAAAAAATGCGTAGTATCACGTCTTCAGTGTCTCCTTGGTCATATCCATATATGCCAAGGAGACAAGAAACGATGTTTGTGCAGATTGAGGATTGGACATACAAGACTCACCCATGGGTTCTTGATGTCTCGTGAAAATCCTCCGTTTTGCGAGAACTGTACTGTGCCCTTGACTGTGAGACATTTGCTGGTTTGAATGTCCCAGACTTGGGAATTTGAGACATAGTTTCATGTCTTGGGGTCGTGACAGAGTAGGCAATTTTATCCTAGCTACAATTCTTGGAAAGGATTGTAATATAGAGCAGTTATATATTTTATGAGGGAGGCTGGCCTCCTTAACCCAAATTTAAATTATACATAGATTGTCTATGTAAGCAAAACTTTTGATATAGGAACAAAATTTTTATATAATATATTTATAGATTTTATATGAAATTTATCAAAAATTAGTTTTTTTTTTATATTTAATTTATTTCGGTGTCAATTACCCAGATGTTTGTGACGCCAGATATAATACCAACAATCAATCAATCAATCCTATCTATGAAGTTTGACTTATACTGTTAGTGGATCCGTTAAGTGGAAAAGGGTTGTTAGGCGTAGACCTGTGGATTCGCACAGAACCACCGAAGTGTTAAAGGTTCGTTTGTTTTATGCTATGCGGCAGTGTGTGATGTGATGTAGAACGCTAGTTTGCTAAAATGACTGTGACTTGATAAAACTCGGTAAGTTTGCAAATAATAAGGGAACATTTGAAATGTCATTACATATCATGTCAGTTAATTTTCAGTCTTAGATTTTTTCTTAAGGTTTGTGAACTTTTTCATTTCTACATTCCTTGCTTTATCACTGAATTTTTTAATTTGCCTTTTGCCTTTTTTTTTGTATTAAGAATTTTTTTTTTTTTTTATTTTTTTTATTTTTAGCTGGCAGCCTTCTTGGTTAAGCATAAAGAATTCAGTTGTCCCGTTTCTTTATATTAATGTCATGGTTTCTTTTCGGTTTATATGAATATAGTAAAAAAGGAAAAATTACAAATATGATGAAAATCAAGACTAATGAATACGTGATATGATGTAAAACAAAGGTATTTATAGTTATTGTCTTCCTACACCACTGGCTGGATAGCGAAATTTGAACCATATCCACATCGCAGTGAAAATATGTTCGTAATCTGGTCATGGCCATATTATGCACTATTCCCAGGGCCTAAGCATCTTTTAGTCCCCGGTACTAGCATAAAAACTGGGCCCTTTCTGAACTCTTCCTCTTTTTCATCGGTCATGAATGTGGTATGAGTTGACATGTACTTAAAACTGTTCATTACATATTGCATTGGATTCTCTCCAGTCTTGTATTTTATCCATGATATTGAATCGAACCGTAATATAATCAATCGCAAACACAAAAAAGAATTTATGATAAGATTTTGCTTACTAAAAATAATTGAAGTTAATATGAGAAGATGCTGAAATTTGACAGTCATATAGTACAGTTATATAATCGGTGAAAGTGTACCATATACAATTACTAGTAAGTCTGCTAATAGTAAAAATTAAAAAAGGTCAAACCAGTGAATTGTAAGAGATGCTCATTTCATGTTTGCATCGACTAATTAGGAGCTTGTCCCGATTAAATGAATGTTGAGTGGAGGCTTATTACTTTTTACATAATGATGCATAGAGGATAAAAATCGAATTTCTAGGACACTTCAGAGAATCAGAAACAACAAGAGCACTCGGATGAAAGCTACTTGAACAGAGCAACGCAACGCAAGAATCATTTACCAATTGATTTTAATTACCGTAATAATTTTGCCATAGCGAAAAAATGTCCAGTTACCTTTGCTATCAAAGAGAAAGCCCCGAAGCCAGACGTGGGTGAGAACATGACTTCCTCAATGAAACAAGTGGGAATAAATATTCTGAACTCCTTATATTACAACTCAAAATATAGTTTCCATATAATTTCAAACAGAACTTGAGAAAGTCACTATAGGCACAACAACGCACCTGAAAAACGTTCAAACGTTGCCTTCCGCAGCTCCGTTCAGTGTTCGATCAAAAGTTGAAAGCCGCGAATCCTCCGACTTCCTACTTTGACGTGAAAATTCTCCCGGCTCATTATCGGTTGTCCCGCCGCAAAGACAGAGGGATAGACAGTTTTGAAAAAAAATAGCAATGTGTGGAAGGAAGGATTTACTCCTCTCGGTTATGACTTTGTGCGAATCACATTTTATACCAAATATAGAATCAGTCAACAGAAACCTGAAAAAGATTTATCGATATTAATTTAGCCCACTTCCTCAAATTGATACACAATAACAAATAAACATTGTGGCTTCCTTAGAACATTATATATACTCGCGTGATAGAGAGTTTTTCCCAACTAAATGAAACAGTGTTATAGAAATGAAATACAAAAACTAACTTTTAAATTCAAAAATTCATAAGTGGAATTCACAATCTTAATAAAATTTACTATTACTTGAAAACAACAAAAAATTTAAGTAGTCCTTTAATTGATTATTTTAAAAATTAAATCAAAATTAATTTAGCAAGAAAATTATTTAAGTAATATTAAATTACTCAAGTAAAATTCAAACTGTTAAGAAATAATTAAATTTTGAAAAAGAAAATTGAAAATGCAAGTAAATGAAATCAATTCACAAGTGTTAAATTAAATCAAGCAACACTAATCATTAAGAAACACCGACGTTAATCAATCAATTGTGAAAGCAAAACATGAAAACACACAATGTATACCAGTATCAAATTCACCACCAAAATGCGAAAAACTAAGAAATGGTATACATTATAAAAAAACACTTCAAAAAACACACAAATTTGGAACGTCAAAAAAATTAAATGAATTCACATTTATAAACATTGTAAGTATTTCAAGTATTTTTAAGAATTTTAAGTTAACTTAAAAAGGTAATACCACTTTACCTGATGCCTTCCAAATTCACCAAAAAAAAAAATAACTAAAAGGCCTGTTACGCAGTTTTACGCATTATGTTCGATTCCACAACTAATAGCAAAACTACGAAAATTTTAACAAACTCTAAGAGTGAACAAATACCAAGTCTTTACGTTACTTTAACAAGTTTAATATTTCTTGATCGAAAGAGAGAGAGAGAGAGAGAGAGAGAGAGAGAGAGAGAGAGAGAGAGAGAGAGAGAGAGAGATTTTACCATCTCTCTATATAACACGCTTATTTGCGTCTCAGATCTGAGAAACTCGACCATATAATGGATATGACGTCACCACAAGCTAAATCATTTTGGGCACAAGACTCTCTGTAATCTTACAATCGAATTACTTCACAAGTTTATAAATTCCCTTTAAAACGAGAGAGAGAGAGAGAGAGAGAGAGAGAGAGAGAGAGAGAGAATTTATCAGTAACATTACACGATCTCAGAATAATAAGATTCTCTTTTAAATGAAAGAAATGACTATTAATGACGTCATTTCCTGTGGAACGTTCTCGAAGCTTTATGCCTGAAATGTTTCCAAAAATGAAGAGGAGGACTGAGTCCCTATCTCAATAGATGACAAATTTTCGCACAACATTTGAAGACTTCGGGCGCTTCCAATGACTAATTTGTTAACAGATACATCATGCTTTGAACACAGATCTCTCCTCTCACATACGTTATTCTAATAACTTTAAATTATGCTCTTGTGAATTCTGAGCATCCATTACTTGAACATGTCAGTTCTAAGCCAATCTTATTATGGGTTCTGAACAGAAAATATACATGTTTATTCTCTTTATTTCGCCCCTCCATTCAAGTTACAGGATCAAAGTCTAGTCGCAGACTTGAAGACAACGACAGACTGTCATATCTTCTTTGTGAATCCAAATGCAAGTGAAAATTCAACCCCGTTAAACTTTCTCAATGAAATTGTTGCCCATTGAAGAAGGGTTTACCCGAAATTTATAATGGTTACTTGCTACCGGTCTATGTATCAGTTATTGTTAACACATACACTTATCAAATGTTAATGCTAAGGAGGTTAACGTTTAAAGAAACGAATGGGTGATCAAGATCACCTCACGGACTGAACCAAGATTAACAAGAATTTCTTCCACTGTAAACTATTTATCGGATAACGGGTTTAACTATGCAGCTCAAAACTTCGATTAATAAATTCTGGTTGAAACAAAAACCAGAACATGGGTCATAATAAATTATAAACATGGTTTCAATTCTGAATCCGCGCTTTCGTAATACGCCCATAAATTAAAGGCATGAACGTGGCAGTTTAACTGAAGACTCGTTGACATTCCATTTCAGTCAATGATATGGCGATGACACTGAGTGCACAAAAGTACTTCTGGGCTGAAAGAGGTTAAATTGAAGTCTTTCCACTATTGATCTTGACTTCCATACACTTTGCCTTTCCGGTCCTCTAGCGCTGGCCATTTCATGGTCTTTATTCTAAAATACAGACCAAAGATAATTGAAGCTAAAATTCCATAAAAATGTAAGACCTTCCTGGATGAGCAGGGTTATATGTATTAACTTGGTTTGTGCTACTTATTTTAATGTTAGACAAAAAAATATGGCAAGTTTCCGTTTTTTTTTCACTTAATAAGCGGTTTAATGGAAACCATGAAGTATTACACTGCAAGGTATATTATTCCAGTAGTTAAAACTTCATTAAGTAGCAAAACCACGTCAAAAATTGTAATGGTAAAAATTCCAATAGTGAGGATGTTTTACCGTTTGTAATGATCGATGAAAAAAATGATTTACATTCCAAAGTAGGGTTTTTTTATTATAATTAATGTAACGATGCCAATTATTTTCTAATTTATTTACATGGCAGCAACTAGTCTCTCTCTCTCTCTCTCTCTCTCTCTCTCTCTCTCTCATTGTTGAGAATTATGACGAACACTCCAAGTACACCAGGGTCTCTCTCTCTCTCTCTCTCTCTCTCTCTCTCTCTCTCTCTCTCTCTCTCTTCTGGGTGTTATGACAAACACATGAAGTACAGGACCATTTACTTAGAGTATGTGTAAGAAATCTCAGATTTCCTAACTCGATGCTGCCTTGAATTAATATTTGTGTCGCGACAAGATGAAGTTATATCCGTTGCTAATTGAAGACATGATTCGGATTTAAAATACAATTTGTGCTATTTGAGAGGCGACAGTCTCTGACTCAGACTTTCGTGTGGGAGATGATGATGGATTTGTCACTCTGAAGAGAAGCTGCTTTCATTCACAAAGACATTTTGTCGCAGGTAAGGAACGTTTTGTTTTTCCTATACAATATATTAGTAGTCACGGAAGATTTTTTCTTAAATCCTTTATTTCATCTTATACGTATCCTCTCACGAGCATTACCTGAAAATATAATCCTCAAAAGCACTGAGCCTTTGATCGTTATTTCAAAATTAATTTATGTATTAAACACTTCGCTTATAGAGTAGGTAAAATTAGGTAAAAGGTTGGGGGTTACTACATTTGTTTTTTTGGGGTGGGTGGGGGGGCGGGGGGGGGGTGGGGGGGCATGCTATAAAAAAATTTCAAAATGTTTTCCTATTCCTATAGTATACCCTCATCGTCAGAGGGTACGGTAATATGCTTTGCCCTACAAGTTTTGGCACAAAAATAGCCATACTATAGATCAATGGCAAACAAAATTCAATTAATATTACGTGCAGAACTTGTATAGAAGCATTAAACTGATTTGTGCATTTTCTTTTGCGACAAAGTAAACGTATTTTTGAAGTGAACTAAAGTAATCAGGTCTTTTAATCTTTTATTTATTTTATTCTGGTTATTCTGCAAAAACTGCGATAAATTAAAACCAAGTTAGCTTTGAAAGGGGCAAAAATTGGTATCTTTTTCCGAATCAACTTTACGCAGACCGATCAAAGAAATGTGTTGAACAAATTGTTTCTGTATAATATTTCTTTTATATATGTCCTTTATAATTTTCATAGGGAATAAACAATGTGATTAGAAAGGCAGTTTATCTAAGTTTTTGACTGGTGAGAAGTTTCTGTTTATCCCTATTTACTGTTTGATGAATCATTTTTTTACGACAAAGTATTGAGTTTTTTTTTATTTTTTTTTTAAGAATATCTTATATTCGTCATATTAATTTTCTGTATTTACATAGACTGTTTTTTTAAAATGCCACTACAATGGGTATCCCGAAAGGAAAACTAACTTTACACAGATCAGCCAAAGATAACTATCGCTAAGCAGAGACGCAGTCGATGAGAGATGACGGTATCTTTCGAAAGGGAAATATTACGTCTATCAAACCCCACAACATGATCTGGCTTAGATACGTAGATGATATTTTTACTTGCTGGGACAATAGATGGGGAGATTTCAATGAATTGTTCAATAGACTAAATTCAATAGCTCCTGCCATAAAATTTAAAATGGGAAATGGACGGAAAACTGCCGTTCCTAGATGTACTAATCATAACAGAACAGAGCAGACATGCTTTCACGGTATATCGGAAACCCACTTTCGCTGTTTCTTATAGTAATTTCATAAGCTACCACGATGTCTCCGTCAAGATCAGTGTCGGTTGCAACCTATTATTCCTCACGTAGGCTTAGAATATGTTCAAATAGATACTTAGTTAAAGAATTCAATACGATCCACCAAACGTAATGCAACTGCACTTCCCACTACACATTATTGAAATGGCTATTAATAAAGTAAACAGAATATGCTACAGAGGTCCCACTAACAACGGATAGAGAGATTTTAACGATGAAATAAAGCTCCCGTACAACGAAAGCATCCAAAAAGGTAAAGAACACCTCAGGTCTAATAATCCATTTATTTTTCATTACTCCGAATCCATCCGGAGCTCGCTCATTAATGTATATTACTTAATTAAAAATGGGGCAGAAGCCGGAGTTTACAAGATACCATGCAGCAGTTATAATGAGGTTTACGTACGGGAGACGGGTAGATCCATCTCGCAAAGATTAACGGAGCACAAAAGATAAGTACGTTTATACTACAGAGAGTTTAGGGATTTTCCCCCAGATGGATAAAGGCCATACCATAAACTAGAGTGTGGCAGAGCTGGTTCTCAAAAGTAGCTGGCCGTACAAAAGGAAGATGCTGGAATCTGTTATCATCAATCAAAACAACAATATGAACCTTTCTCCTCGGGCCTCTTCTCAAGCCCAGGTGTTTCAGAAAAACACATTAACCGGCACTCGTTGTCGAACGGAGTTAATGAAGGCCTAAAACACCAGGAAATAGTTGTACTTCCCGTACTGCCACACCTACATATGCTTATATACTCTTGGAACATATAATCTTGTCCATATTTCACCACTGAACAGGGGCACAGAAGGAAGTGCCAAAAATATATTGTTGCAATGTTCAATAATGTTTTATGGGCCTTTTAGCTTCATTGTATACTGTTGTATTACAGTAAAAGACATTCGTGTATATATATATATATATATATATATATATATATATATATATATATATATATAGATGAATGAAAAGCACCGACCTATAAAATCACAAACGCCGCCACCTATGTGTCAACATCTCCCTTGAGTGGTTTCCATTCACCTATTCTCGTATCATAGTACACATTAAGCTAAGGTTAAACGAAACTAATGATTTACCAAAATGAATGAATCTATCTAAAGTGTTCATGAATTTTTGCAAATAGTCAGATTTCTTTCTTCGGCTCTTTATACTGAATGAATAGATTATAAGGTAGATCTAAGTAATTGTTCTGCGTCGGGTATTTCCTTGTAAATTGACTTCTATAATATTTTAGTTGACCATTAAGAATTCAATGTGTTTTAGTCGATCGACTGTAATTAACGACCGCCCCCGCCCCCCCGACCGCCCAGACTCCACAGTGACTGCTACTAAATCCGGCGAAATACATTTGACCCCCGAATCCCAAGTGGCTTTCGTATTCGCGTGACCATTCCAACCAGTCCGTGTGGAGTTGTTACTTAGAAATACCGATTATGATTATTGTAGTCTTTTATACGAATCTTTTACACGAATAATTTTCATTGAGGTTTTACCATAAATTTTAAAAATTATATTTCTTTGCGAAAGTGAGGTAATGCTCGCGAAAGACGGAAAGCGCAGTTGCGGGGATAGAAGGATTTTATAATAACAAATTCGGGGCGGGTTGAAGGTGATGGGGGACAGGTAATACTGGGTGACCTTAATTTAAGTCTTAACGGGTTCACTTATCAACATTTATAAGGTAATGATAGTAATATGTTTAATGATAGCAGTTAATATCAATGATTCTAAGTCGCCATCACGACTGGCACAGTGGTCTTTGACAGTCATGTTTGCAGCCTTTGAGGTATAAATGCTCAACAGAGTTGCCCATTAGTTTGCCCCCGCCATCCCTAAACAAAACGTTGCCATAGATAAGTATAATAATAACAAAGATTATAGAGCACAACATTGTTAAAACAGTTATTCCAAATGTATAGATAAACACAATGTCCTTTACTAACATTTACCCAAGTGTAGATAATCGTAATTACCAAATAAAACCTCCACAAAGGCAGCAAACACGACTGTCAAGACCACTGGCGTTATATACAGCTCGTCCATGGCTGTGTGGGGCACGTTTTACCTCGTGTGAAAACCAGGATCCATAACGTAAACGATAGTTACAGACAATCAAATATACGAAGATGATCTCATAACAATATAACGCTATATGTGCCAGTCGTGATGGGCGACTTAGAATCATTGATATTAACTGCTATCAGTAAAGGTATTACTATCATTACCTTATAAATGTTGATAAGTGAACCCATTAATACTTAGATTAAGGTCACCCAGTATTACCTGTCCCCCATCACCTTCAACCCCGACTTTGTTATAAATATCCTTCTATCCCCGCACCTACCTCTATGTTCGGGATTCAATGTCTTACAGTTATTATGAGAGTGTTCTGATGGATGGGAAGGTAAAATAATACTCAGATGACAGTATTTCATACGTCATTATTATATTTTCCAAAATGTTTAAAATTTTTCATTACAAAAAATAAAAACACATGGCTATGTAAAAGACTAATGAACAGGAGATATCGAAAGTGGTGGGTTTTCTTGAATAGCTTGGAGGGGGAACACCAACAAGGTGTGTTGGATGTTTGCCGCTGAAGCCAGCATAAAGGCAAAGAGAGTGAGCAAGCGTGAGCCGGAGGTGGGGTTAGGGTGAGGGGATGGCGGTGAGAGGGGAGGGGGGATGGTTAGCTAAGACGTGACCGATCTGCCCAGGTCTAAAGACTGTCTCCAAATAATTTTGAGACTACTATAGATTCAGGGTCTCTGTAACAACGGTTTTTTTGGACTTTGCTCCTTGTCAAAGCATCGGATGTAGCTGAAAGTTGACATATGTATATTTTACAACCACACACAAATTTTGTCAGCATTATCAATAACCTAAACCCGATGGTTTTGATTTTTATAGAGTAAAAATGAACTAGCCGACGCCACGGCCAATGATTACGAGCCAAGAGTCGAAAAACATGCATTACGTAAGCAAGGTAAACAAACACCTCTTGACTAAATGTTGCCCCGCCCATCCACCAGAAAGAAATGCCATCGGCTCTGAAACCCAAACCAAAGACTTATGAATGGCGGAACGATACATAGATGTGGATGGGGTATACAGTGCTAGCGTAGTAATACTACTGTAGCAGTAGTGCCGCAACAGTATAGCAGTAATATACATTGAATTAAACATTTAGACCAACTGCTGGGATCCTTGAGGATCATTTAGTTTTTATAGCCAGAAGTTAAATTTTCTGATCCAACAATGCCCATGGTAGCCTTCAGTGTTATCCTGAATTATAATGAGGCGAAAGTGGGGTGGAGCCTCATGAAGTCACCATTCTGACGATAATTATTGGTGAAGGTTTAAAAAAGCCAATATACGGTAAGAGATTTTCCATCAAGGTGGAATCTCTGCCTCTGTTTCTCTGTAATTTACACAATGCACCAATATGTGCTCCACTGATAAGGTGCATCACATCCAACACATACTGGTGCACTGCCACCTTCTAAAATAAATTTATGGGTTATCCTAGTGTGCCCAATACGAAGTCGCCCCAAAACAATTTCTGTTCTCCCTCTCTTTTTTGAAAAGAAGAGGGCCATTTTTCAATGCTTTTCCTTATCTGCTTATATTTTTTTATTGTTGGCTAAGAGAGGGGAGGACCATCTCTCTTGCCATTTCCTCAAGATGTACGAACTGATGGATCTCTTCATAGCTACATGTGGCACTTTGGTTTCTACTGGTACAAATTACTCACACCGCCCCGCTTCCTTTGCATATCTGTCTGCCTCCTCATTCCCGTGAATTCCAACATGAGCCGGGATCCAGCAGAAACATACCAATTTCCTGCGACACGAAATCCAAAAGAGCCACTCCTGGGCTTTTTGTACCAGAGGATGAATTGTCTACAGCTGCTTTAATGAATCTAATGCACTTTTTGAGTCAATATATATTTACAAAATTGGGTTCTTATTAGAATTATGAATAATTTTCTAAAGCTTTAACTAAAGCTGACAACTCTGCAGTGAATATGGAAGCTGACTCAGAGCAATTTTTGGTGCCTCGTAAATTTCATTCCCATGCACAACTGCACACAACTCCACTATCAGACTTTGATCCATCAGTGTAGATCTTCACTTGCCCATCATGTTTACGGTCATGCTCCAGAAAATTAGCTTTTACCTCTTCCTCAGACTGTTGTTTTTTGTCTCATTTTCTTAGAGCATAAGGAAATCTTGGGTAATAAGCCATGGGGTGGTTACAGAGGATGGTTTTACTTCTTTTCAACTTTTTGGCGCTGAATGACCATGTCATTTAAACATTCCAACTGCCTTATTTGAAAAGGTTTGGAAGATCTTTCACCAAATTTTTTAGAGTCACACTCCTCTAAAAGTTTTTCTTGTGGGGTTCTTTCGACAGCTTTTTAGTCGCATGGTGTACCGCAACCCAAGCTCTTCTCTTCGCAGATCTAAAGGAAGTTCATGAGAGTCAATTGTAGATACTCTCAACGGGAGATGTCCTGAAAGCACCTGTACATATCCTTAATCCCATATATGTACTACATCCCAATTCCTTTAACCTGGACTTGCAGGCAGATGAATATACCTGACAGCCATAGTCCAGTTTTGATTTACATAAGGAATCATACAGCTTCAATAAACTTTTTTTATCAGCTCCCCAGTCGAATCCCGATACCTTTCCTTTAAATATTGAGGGATTTTTTAACTTTGTTTTTAGAGCAGTCAATGTGGACTACGCCACGTTAGCTTGCTGTCAAATATCAAAAACTTTACTTCTTTTTGTAAGGAATAAGACAATCCTTCAGTTTCAAATTTGGGATAGTTTCATTGCGGGTACATCTGGTTGAAACGAACGGCCACAGTTTTAGATGAAGAATCGGACACCAGTTCATCAGCCCATTTACTGATGACATTAATTGTCTTTTGCAGGTAGTTTACAAGGCTGATAAAGCGTCGTATGTCGTGACGTAGATGGCAAAGTCATCCACAAATAGTGAAGCCCTAACTGGAGCGGAAACAGATTTGCACAATATTATCAATAGCAATGCAAAGCAGGTAACACTCAATACGCTGCCTTGTGGGACACCGCTTCTTCCGTCTCATAACAAGAAGAAAACTTATTCCCGACTCTCACTCTAATATATCAGTCCCTTAAAAAGGAGTTGATAAGAGTAACATTTTATTGTTCCCCTGATTTCCATTTCATTGAGCCGTTTAATAATGCCAAATCGCCATGTTGTATCATAGGCTTTTCCTCCAGATCAAAAAAATACCCTACTGTTTGGTGGCATTGAGTTGAAAATCCCTGCTGAATCTGATTTGATAGTCTCAGTAAAGGGTCCAAGGCTGAACGATTTTTCCCTGAAGCCGAACTGACAGAGGATAACAATCTGTTTTTCTCTAAATGCCACATTAGACGAGAGTTCACCATTTTCTCAAATAATTTACAGACACAGCTTGTTAGTGAAATTGGTCTGTAACTAGTGGGCTGATATGGATCTTTGTTGGCTTTATGACTGGAACTACTATGGCTATCTTCCAAGATGGGGGAATGATGCCCGTTTCCCAGACCTTATTGAGTATTTTCATTAGATATATTTTAGCATGTTCTGGAAGATGTTTAATCATGTTGTAGGTTATGTTATCTGCACCAGGGGCTGTTGACTCACAAGATGAGAGAGCCTCTCGTAGTTCCCATAGTGAGAACTAAGCATTATATACTTCATTATTTTCAGTGTTAAATCTAATTGACACCTTGGCATTTCGAATCTTACTGAACTGTGGTGTGTATTTTTGGAGCTTGATATGTCAGCAAATGCTCACCAAATTTTTATTTTTCTGCAACATCAGCTGGATTTGAAATAAGCACATCATTGATTTTTAGAGTAGGAGCAGGTGATGGAACAAATTTCCCACTTAGCTTTTTAATCTTTTTCCATACTAATCTTTCTGGTGTTTTAGAATTGATACCATTTATATAGTGGAGCCAAGATTCCTTTTTAGCTTTTCTAATATATTTTCTTTGTTTGGCTAAGGCCCGTTGGTATGTAGTTTTCGTTGTTCCTGAGGGTTTTGCCTTGAATTGCATATAGCATTTTTCTCACTATTCTTTGCAGTCTGCCACAGGTTTGGTCCCACCAGGGAACTGCAGGCCTGCTTGGTTTACCCTTTGTTTTTTGGGATATATTTCTCGGCATTATCCAATATAGTTGCCGGTCCAATAATCATATGCATCTAAGTGTGACTCAAATGACTCTACTTCCTGATGTAATTGAAAGCTTCCTTCATACTTCCTCCAATCTGCTTCATTTTTTTTCACACTTTATGGGAGATTCAGAAGGTATGTTTCTAGCATACTTTAAATGTATGGGAAAGTGATCACTTCCATGCAAAAGTTCATCTACAGACCAGTTGAAGTCCAAGTGGACTGCATGGTGAACAAATGCTTAAATCTATAGCTGAAAAGACATTGGTGTAAATGTTATGAAACGTCATTGGACCATCATTGTAAAGAGAGAGATCATTATTTAAGAATAAAATCATCGATGGTTCTACCTATAGCATTCAGGTATCACCTCCCCATAGACTATTATGGGCGATTAAAAATCTCCCAGTAGTAAGAAAGGAGGAGGAGGTATTGATTCGCTAGTGCCTGAATATCATTCAAAGTAATTTCTGACCTAGGTGGGAGGTAAATAGAGCAAATAGTAATCTCTTTTTTAAAGCATGCTCGAATGGCGACTGCTTGTAGGTTTGTGTTCAAAGAACACTTGTATGTTGCAAAGACTTTTTAACAATAATTGCAACCACCCATGATCTCGATCACCATCTCTGGGTTCATCACAAACATTTTTATAATTTAATCCTGGATTGTATAATGAGTTGCCTAACTTAGTTTTCTTGAAGGCAAACTACATCTGGATCATGATGGTTCAACAGTAATTTTAACTCTTCAGAACGAGTCCTAAGGCCTTTGCAATTCCATTGCAAGATATTAAATTGGAATTTTTAACTTTGATTCTTGTGCCCAGCCAAGTCATTATTTAGCTGGGTTTTCAAAGTAAGTTAACACAGCTGAATGTTTTTTTGGATTTGAAAGTCTCTTGAGTCTGCTGCCTGGGTGAGACTTTTATTTTTATTAGATGAGGGGAGTAAGTTTGAACATTTTTCCTGCACATCCTGTTTCTTCAGTTTGACATTAGATTTATCTAAATTTTTAACTATATTTAGTGAGTCAGCATGTTTTCCCTCCATTTCAGAAGTAGCTGTTTCTGCATATGATTGAGGGGAGAGGTCTGTCACACTTAAATTTGAGCAGGACCGAGACATCTTTTCCAATGGCTTTGAGGTTGATAATGGCTGGAAGGGGTCATCAAGTGGATTGAATCGATTGGAAATTGGAGTTTTAAACTCTATAGGAGAGGCTGTTCTACATTTCTTTGACTTTGGGGGTGCTGAAAACTGTCATAAGATTTGTTAAGATTTCCTCTATATTTTATTTTTTCTTTGGGCTTAACCGAAGAGCTCAACTCTGAGACAGCATTTGCTTGCAGGTCAGGGAGAGGCTCATCAATCACAGCTTTTACCACTTTAACTTTGAAGTTCATTACATTCCACAGAAGTTGAAATATCCTGAGAGGGTGTGTTATTTTTATGATGGGTTTAGCATGCTGATGGAAGGCATTATTTCCCATAACAGTGGAAGCAAATGAGGATCCAGCACTTTTGTTAGCACCTCGAACCAAGCGTTTGGCTTCTCCTATGCTGATAAAGTTATTATGAGCAGTGTTTACAACTTCTTGTTGGAAAATATATTGAGGACAGCCCCTCAATTGGAGAATGATTGCCAGCACAGTGGAGACAGTATTTATCAGCTTTGCAGTTGTCCTTTACATGTTCACCAGAGCACACAAAGCACTTTCCTGGTTTTGTACAAGAGTTTGATACGTGGCCATATTCAAAGCATTTATAAACACTGGTTGGTCGTATTTAAATGGCTTAAACCCAAACCCGAGATGTCTATATCAATATATTCCGGTAAGTAGGAGCAGGTGAAAGTCAATTCAATGGCATGCTGAGTGCCTTTTCATTTTTCTATTTAATGACATAAGTAGGACACATTTTTAATATTTCCTCCTCTTCAAACTCATATAGGTCTCTGCTATAAAACTATACCCCGTTTAATGTTAAATGATCGATGAGGAGATACAGCTATAATATTACCATCTTCAGTTGGTTGGAATTTTGAAAGCATCTTAATCTGAATATCGTTATTTGCTTTGATCAAGACTCCTTTACCATATCTTTTAATATTGCCTTTAGGAATGGCACCAATCTTCCTCTGTAAATACTTGCATGCTGTTAAAAAGTTTTTCTTTGCCCTGTTTTGTAATTTGCAACATGCAAAATCAATTTTGGGTCATCTTTTGCCAGGTGTTTTTGGCTATCAACCTCAAATTTTGCTGGGCACATAGTCTGTCTCCTCCTCTTCCAAATTGTTTATATTAAACAAACTTCGCATGGCAAACTGAACCAAAGACATTTTTACCATTAAGATTTTCTAGAGCTTTGGAGGCATATTCAGCTTTGCAAAAGGTTATGGTAGCTTTTCAATAAGAGATGGGACTTTTAACAATTCGTATTTTTGTTTTATTCTATCTACCTTGCCAAACTGTTTCATGTAATATGTAATATGTCAAAATCGACTTTATCACTTATATTACTACAATATACAACTCTTAGATTTTCATTTACACCACCAGTATTTACACACTGGTGTCCCGGTGTTTGGTCGAGTGGAGAGCCTAATGCGGAATCCTTAATCAGGCGAGAGTCATCAACAGAGGGGGTTAAATAAAAAATCCATCAGACTATGGTGTGAACATTCGTCCAAGTTGGGCCCCATACCCACCATCGAGCCACAATTAGAGGGTGATATAGCACCCTAGGAGTCCTACCCAGATATACACCCCACACCCAGTGCCTTGAGGGTCGTCAGTCCGTCGAGATCAGACCCAGCACTGAGTGCAGAGTTTAACATAAAAGTTTCCCCTCGCTCGGACACGTCAGGTACTCCAGTTCTACGGGTGAGGAGGAATGCCGTCCAACCTCACCCTCCATCAAATCAGAAGTACTGTCAAAGCTTGGCCAAGTCCATTCCAAAAGTCGTCGACAAAAGCAGTCCAAAAAACAGTCAAAATTTAGAGGTTGGAGAGAAGGGTTCAGGAAAGAAAGAGAAGAGAGAAGGATTAAAAGTGAGAGAGAAAGGGTTGTAGGATGTTCCGTCAGGACCCGGGTCACCTATAGGAATGCACGAACATTCCCATAGAAGCCAGGGTCCCTTATCCCCTCACCACTAGAAGGAGTCCTACTCGATGGGGTCATTGTTGCCAGAGGTTTAGCCTTCGTTACGTATAGCCAATCATCCATCGAGAAACAGGGAAGGAATGATGTCATAAGTTACGTAACGAGTGCGTTCGAAACCTTTTCTCTGAGTAAGTTGGCCCGTCTTCAAAAAGGTCACTTTTACATTATAAGTACCAAATTTATTCAACCTTCGTAGTGCAGAATACACTCAAAATTTATGTGTTTGATATAATATGTATTCTGAATAAGCGTTATATTTATGAAATGCATAGATAAAAAGTTATTGTGAAAAAACCGTGTTACAGAGGCCCTGAATCTCTAGTAAATATGTTAATATTGTACAGTTTTGCAACACCTACATAATTTATACCCCATCATCATTATATTAATGCACCGATGCACACATTTTACTGCATTTCATTTCACATAATTTATTTTCACAATGAGTTTCGGAAACAATATAATAAATATACTATAATATAAAAAATATAGCAAATTAAAATACTTTCTATAAGTAGCCTAGATGATTGTGGGGGGCGGAGCCAAGTGGTCCATCACTCTCAAATACCGGTAACTCAAGTTATGCCATAAATACAAATCCAGTAGTATTATATTAGGATATACAGTAAGGTGTTCTTAGCATAGATTAATTAATAAAATAATACCCTTGAAAATTGATGCTTTGATGACTCGTACAACCCACGGCTACAAAACCTGGTGTGTAACATCTTTGCGATCAGATTCGTATATTATTGGTTATGCAGGTAATTATAGTCCAGGCATTCTAGGGCAAAAATAGATATAGCCTAACACAAGTTGGTAGAGTAGCCATTTACGGTTTTGTGATCCTTGGCCACATCCATATAACATATCAAACCTCTACCATTATTTAAATAGTCAATGCAGGCAATATGAAAAAGGATATTTTCGTCTGAATAATATTAATATGAATAGTAAGTTCCAACAATATTTAAAGCATTTTTATTTAGAAAATGTGATAACGATTTAAAACAATACGATATGATAAGATTTCATAATAATTATTTTCACAAAAAAATATACGATAACATGTTTCTTAAAGCAAAAGGTCTCAAATATATCCATCAGATTAATAACTTAACAGGAATAAAAGCTCTCTCTCTCTTCTCTCTCCCTCCATACACTGTATTGCATTTCTTTTGTTACCGGTCTTCGTGCTCTCTCTCTCTCTCTCTCTCTCTCTCTCTCTCTCTCTCTGTCCATAAATATTTCATTCAATGTTGTATTTCTTTGCGTGATTACCGTAATTTCCCTCCTCCTCCATTCGAACCAATCTAACTATGTACTGGTTGTTTTGAACGTGGCCATTTTTAGGGTGAAGAAGGGCATGATCTCTCCGAGCCAGGCCTGGCGGGGCGACACCGCTTTTGTAACTGGGTGTACATCTGGTGGGGAATTGAAGCAGACTAAAAAAGTGGGCAAGAGAATGCCGCCCATGCCAAAAAAAAAATAACGAGGTACACAGAAACGGGGATAGATGAGCTCTAGACAACACAGCAACAACTAGGCCACATCCACGTCAACATTGTGGAACCCCTGGCCTCCTTCAAAGAGTACAGCAGCAGAGAGTTGTGTGAGAGCACTAATAGGCTGGGTCAGCAGTTATGGAGTACCACAGTACGTTATGAGCAACAGAGCAATCTTCACCTCCACCTTATGGAACTCCCTCGCCGCCAGCCTTGGGACACGAATCATTCACACAACAGCATACAAACCAGAATTGAACAGCATGGTGGAGCGGATGCCACCGCTCCCTCATATCAGCCAAAACGCCAGATTGTCAGGGCAGGTGTGGACATGGAATACCGTGTAGTCTTGTTTGGACAAAGGGAACAGCCCCACACTCAGCATTTAATGCATCGCCAGCAGAGGCACTCTATGGACAAATGTTGGCGATACTGGCTGACGTTTTTCAAAACCTGACAGAGCCCACGACTCTCCCAGATGTCTGTCGAGTACTGGAAAACATCAATTCGGCAGACAACGTATGCTGTAGCAAGGAAAGAATATGTCTACAAAGACCTCAAAGTAGCAAAGCATGAGATCATATGAATAGACGCATACAAGCCACCTCTCTCCATCCAACTTGGGACCACGCCACATACTGCAACGAGAGAAAAACGTACCAGTTGATGGTGGATGGAGGATCGCCTGGGTCTCCATGGATAGATTAAAATCAGCTTTCTTCCCTGACTGTGACCCACTCGCCTAGGCCAACTATTGGGCGTGGGGGAATACTGTGGGTTCCGATTGGTGGACGGGAACCTCAGGGCATCCTTGTTTCAAAAATAAATAAATAAATAAATAAATAAAATAAATAAAAATCTGTGTTGTGCACTGAGTACTCTCAAGAAACACAGATCCAGCCATCCTGATTTAAATGATCTTTTACACATTATTTAGAAGGTACTTCTGGTATTGTCGGAACTGTTATTACAAACATATGTCAGACATTGCAAGCTTTCCGACCATATGTGCTGAACTCTCTTCCCAATTTGTATATAGAATTGTTGACCATTTTTCCAGGTGTGAGAAAACACATCTAGCTCTGTTTTTCCGTAATGTCAAATGCTACTTTTACGCTCGCAAGAGTTCTTGACCTGCTTAAGATTTTGTGTCAGTAAATCAGAATACTTTACTCTGCCTCTTGCTCGTCGCCTCGTTATAATACTTACAGTAAGTTTTAAGATATTTTCCCAAATAATTTTGGACAAGTATGCCAGCTTCTACTGAAGTTTGGGGAATTGAATAGATGAACAGTAATGCAATCTTGGAGGATAGGACAAAGATACTTTCATAATTTTCTACAAACTACGTTCCAAGAACTAACAGACAATGTATCGTTACTGAAGCCATAACAGTATTCCAGATCTGTAAAATTTTGTTGTAACACGGTCAAGTGGCCGAACGAAAAGGATAATAAATATAAGTTCTTGAGGACTGAAATTTGGTGATGTATGCGCTTGAATGTTGCTTTTTAAATTTCCTTTGCAAAGGAAAGATGTATTTAAAGCCAATGAAGACAAAATTTCTTTTTCAGCATTATAAGAAAATTATTACGAGAGGTATTTTGTTACGAAGTACTGGGTTTCTGCGGAAACTTGGAGTTATCCTTGATCATTATCTATACTAACGCTACCACCAAAGAAGCAAAAAATAGGGAACTTGTGGGGGTCGGGGGTGTGTGAGGGTGGTGGAGGGCGAGAAATGTTATTCCTTTATGGAAGAAAATTGTTTATTCATTAAAATCATTATTTATTCCCTACGCTCATGACATATTACATACCCTTCAAGTAAAATAGACTGCAAAATATTTCTTCAAACGATAGAGATTAAACGCTAGAGATTCGTACTTGAAAAGAAATTGAATAAAAAGAATCCAAGAAAGCAGTTCCAAACACACAACTCTCTCTCTCTCTCTCTCTCTCTCTGTCGTTAATTAACGCAACTGCGGGTTTTGAAAAAAATAGATTTCTTTTCATTCACGGAAAAATATAGCATAAGAAGCTCTTCCTAAGAATAACGACCGTGAATTCGTTTAACACTGCAGCAGAGAGTACCAGATGTTTTGATAAGGCGAAATAATTTTAATCTCACTTTAACATAAGCCCAATTTTCTAAGAGCTACTTAATTACTGATCCTGTGAAACGTGACAAAATATTACTACATACCTCTTTTATAAAGATTATCTTTATATATATATATATATATATATATATATATATATATGATATATATATATGTAATATATATGTATATGTATATATGTGGTATGTATATATATGTATATATATATATATATATATATATATATATATATATATATATATATATTATATATATATATAGATATGTATATATATATATATCTAATAAAAAGGAGCCCTTCCCCAGAGATTAATACAACACAAACGGTCAGTTAGGTATGGACAACTGAACTCGGCTATTTTCAACCATATAAATGAACATAACCATAGAATAAACTGGAATTTGTCACGTGTAATTTAGTAGCAGCAACTGCCAGTACAAGAGTCAAATGATGGAATCGGCCTTAGTAAAAGAGAGGCAGGTAATGAACATCTCAAAAGGAGCATGGATTTCGGACACGATCGACAACGTCTTCATTCAACCAACCCTTAAGAAGATTAAAGGAAGATTATCAGCGGGGGTGACTTAAAATGGCTTGTTTGTGGATGGACCTCTTGGTAT
>NC_087203.1:18394616-18402116 GCF_015104395.2 Macrobrachium nipponense
TAGTAATTTTGCTCCTGATTCCTACTTCCTAATAAAATTCATCATTCTACAAAACGAATGCTTTAATATAGGTCTTAGAACAGAAATATGTTTGGATAGCACAATGTGGCGACAGGTAGAGTTTATCAAACGTTTATTTCCAAGCTATACATTAAAAAAAAAAATATATATATATATATTATATAATATATATTATATAATATATATATATATATATATCTATATATACATATCAGATATTAGCACGATTGAACACGTGTTTGAGAATATCCTTGAATCCATGGTAGAAAGGCGAGTGAAAAACTGGGGACGTGGAACAAATAGTTTCGTAGTATATCCTACATTTTCAAGTTCACACTCAGCTTGAAGATGTTGAATATACTACAAAAGTATTTGTTTCAAGACCCAGTTTTTCACTCAACTTTTACCTCGGATTTGAGGTACTACTTACTCATACATATTATACCCACACACACATTTATATATATATTATATATATATATATATATATATATATATATATATATATATATATATATATATATATATATATATATCTATATATATATATATATATATATATATATAACGAGCTAGGGTATGGAAAAATGAGAAATTAATTGAATATGGATTGCCTTTGAGAACCAAAACCCGGATTCCAGCATGGGTGCAATAAATGTACTAGTGACCAGAATTACCCTGTAACTACATTTAAATACAAGCGAATGATAGGTGCCTTGAAACCAGTGGGTCTTTTAACTAATTTATTTACTCAATCCCATTAACGGGAATTAATCTTGGTTGGCTTGCAGTCCAACCCTCAATTGCACATTCGGTGTGCCACAACAATTATAGTTGCATTGTACGACTAAGGAGGGTGTTGGACCACTCACTAACCCCGCATTTGGTCTGCTCCAACTTCAAAGAAATCTAGACTCAAAGCTAACTTATGGCTTCGGGAAGTGACGGAAACAGCTAAGTGATTCCTATATGATTATATATTATATTATAAGTTATATATATATATTATATATATATATTAGATATATAACAATAAATATATTATATATAATTAATATATATTACCAAACACAAAAAACCCCAAAAAAAAAGACCACACTCACCACACCACACACCACACCACACACACACACACCACCACACACACCATCACACACCACACACAATAATATAATATATTATGTATATTATAATATTAATATATTTATATATATATGTATTATTTTATATATATCTAATATGTAGGTATCTAATGTTAATAAATAAATAATGTAGTTGTGCGTTTTATCCACTGTCCACTCACAGAAACAAATACTTCAAATACTTTAGGAAATCTAGATAATATGAAGGAAAACGAATCGTCCTACTTACTTAGAAAAGCGAAGTACTTTATTACTTAACTAATGATGTTGACCTGGTTTATTTCAGAGATTTTGAGTGTTTGCAAGCAAATCTACATATAGTATTCAGCCCAATTACATCTGACCGGGTTTTGAACCGACAATTGTTATGGTAGGTCACGGGCAAGTTATTTAAGTTATTTAATCCACTCATCCAAAAGTAGTGTACGGATGTGTACGCGCAATGCTCATATCATTAATAAGTTTCGGAGATTTTTAAAATCTTATTAATAAGAGGTTGTAAATGGCGGCTTAAATAGGTAAACTATTGTTTGAAGGGTAATCGGAGAAGGCCTTCAGTGTAGCGGCAAAGAGGCAATTGTTGCATCAACTTATTAGTTCTTCATAACAAGACATTTACTTATTTTTCTCTTGGCCAGATAAATTTCTTTTATGAACTACACCTAAAAACGCTCAGCTGATCCCTTTCTCTATTCAAAAAGAAGTTCCAGATATAAAAAATTTGTCTAACAAAAAATTTAATAGACTGGCGGTTGAAAATAAATAAATGACGTATCAATGTCACTAAGCCCATAACGGTTTTATTTCTGGACAACTGAGCGTTAATGTTAGGTCCGAGTTATTGCACACCGATTTGGTTTTCAATAGCAATGCATCATCAAAAGCATAAAATCCTTAGCTATTTGCTCAATGACGCTTAAACGGGCATGGATAATTTGTGTAGGGATAATGATTATCTCAATTCAAACTGGACGACTCAAGCCCGAGTAATTGGCTGTTAGGGATTGTTGCTTGAACCAGTTGGGTATAATGAGGTATCAGAAACCTCTGTTGGGAATCGTGTGGCTGGAAGGGAAATTGACTAAGTGCTATGTATTCGCATAGTGAAAGGCGCTTTTCTGAGTAATTTCCCTATATAATGAAGTCGAGGGAATTCAGTTCGAAAAATCCAGGTTGCCCTTGGATTTATGAATGGAAAGAAATGAAATTCTGTCCATTCTTGTGATTCAGATTGTCAGTCAGATCATTTCCGAAAATTCTAGATGAGCATCGCATTGCGCTTATTTGACCCGATTTTGTCGATGTTGAAAAAATATACCTTTTCCCATCCAACACAATACAGTAAGGTGCCTGTGAAATATTTGCAAGAAAAGCATCATGAGGACTACTTTTTCTTTCCCTGTCTTTCTTTCTCTTTTGTTTTCTGAGGGAAAAGTGAAAGCGCTGCCTGGCTATTCTTTGGGCCCAGTTTCACTGAATAAACAGCAAGGAAAAAAGAAAAACAACCTTCGTTTGTTTAAGGGAACGACTTAATTTATCCAGTGTATTTGCTGGGCGGTATGGTAAGTTTAATCCGTATATATATATATATATATATATATATATATATATATATATATATATATATATAATATATATATATTATATATGTATGTATGTATATGTATATATAAGTCTGAAACGACGCGTTATATATTTCCTTTTATACTCTTCTTTCAGTCTGCAAGTCGTTGGATTCTCGGCAGAGGAAATTTCTTCCAATATCCAGTTTTCAAATTGAATACAATTTGAAACGTTGAGTTTGGTGATCATAATTTTGATGCCTGTCTGGAATATCAAATTACATAAAACTATAACATATAAAGAGATGCAGGACCAGATAATTGAAATCAATTCCATACTTAACATTTTATTGATTAAAAATTTAGAGTTAGGTCAATTTCACAAAGAAACCTTCCAACGTCCTTTCAAATCATGCTAAAAATTACTGTAAACAGAAATTGAGAGAGAGAGAGAGAGAGAGAGAGAGATAAGGGTAGAGTCTCTCATTATTCCATTCCTTTGTGCCGCATTTCCATAACCCATCATTGATGCTAACGGAATTCTAGAGACAAGACATCTTAAGAGATTCTACTCACTGTCGTGCTACCCTCATCCCTCCCTCCCCTCTCCCCCTCTCTCACTGCATTTCAAACGGTCATTTCAGAGTGTTGAGGGAGTGGCGATTGAATTGTTGAGGTTCTTGAGCGTCTAACTGATTGACTAATTAATCCTGCCAAAAAACGCTATCCAAGGGAGCCTTTGTAGAACGAAGACAGCAGGAATCCACGACAAGAAAGCTGTCGCTGCCAGATGAGTGAACCTATTATATTATGGTTTAGATAATGTGTTTCAATCCTTTATTTACTTTGTTCAATGACTTGTAATTGTGACGGTAAAAGACACCAGCCAAAACTCCAAATGAAAGATTCTCTGAATGATAATGATTATTTATCAAATGAGTTCTTACGCTTTAAAATTGAATAACGGCCCATTGGGGGCTCCCGACCCAAACATCAGGTCGCTCTTCCATTCAGCGTTTACGACAGCGATAAAAGGGAGTTGGACGACAAGATCGAGTGATTCCGAAAATAAATGAAAAGTAAATAGATCTAAAGATATTGAGTTAGGTGTTGCAAGCCATATTTTGATGAAATAAGACGTGAATATAGCATACAGCAGGAAAAAAAAAAACAAAAAAAAAAAGATCAAAAAAAGTTTACAGTATGCAAGAGTTGAAGCGCATCAATCGATTCTTTGACTCATCTTTGTCACATATGAGACACTCCTTTCAATTCTGTCTTTTCCGTTTAATGCACATAAAAGAAAGACGAGATAAGTTGATTCTTTTGAGGTTACTCATGAGCATAACTGAAATACAAATTGTACAATTGAGAGAGCGAAAGCTGTGGATACAAAAATATTTTTTCAAAAGGTCAGCATTGACGAAAACGAGGACTAGAGTAGGACATTATCATACCTAAAAAAATGATAGGAGGAGAAATGTTCATGGGATGTACATTGAAGAACTTATTAAACATTTGTCATTATATTAACAGTGAACCTACTTAAGACTGAGTACTACAGTGTAACAAATTCATCAAATTCATTATTCTCTATTGGCGACAATTTAGATATTTGTTTGGTAGCTGACAAAATGCGGCTCAACAAAAAGAGAAATATAAGAACGTTTGAGAACTCACCCTTTCGCTACTTGGATTCCTAACCAATGTCCGCACTAAAAGCGTTCTTATCACTGACATTTCACAAGAAATATCATTCCCTTTTTCTCTTTGTCTAGAATGGGAAAGATCTGTATCTAGTCTAAACTCTACTTTTTTCTCCCTCGACCAAAGGGGAACGAAGTGGGAACAGATTAAATAATGGAGTGGATTTCTTTTCTTAATTGAACAACGCTTCCATATTACCTAACAAGAATGTTATTAATAAAGAAATTTTAATCACCTATAAACGCATTCCCATTTGTCTAACGCTTTACCGTCAAGCACGTCAAATCGGTGGCCATGTAAAAAAAATCGCTCTTAGGTCAGGAAACAGAAAAATGGAAAAAGAAATCAACATAATTGCTTCTGTGAATGAAGTGATAAGCTATCGGTGAGACATTATTTTATTTATCAACTACAGATTAAACGGAGTTTTTCAGGAACAGTGACATTTCCTTACACCTACTGAGTGATATAGTATTACAATCAAAGATGATTTGCATACCTTGAGATATGAAAACAAATGTAAGAAATATAGGTAAAAAAGCTCTAATACAAAGTATTCTGGCAGCCACACGTATTCCTCTACTGAACGAAACGCGAAGCTTTCCTTCTGGTAAGACAATAGTTCTAATTACAATGTTGTAAAGTTTCGGAGTTAATATGATGAACAAGATCGGGATCTTAATGGAAAGAATGAAGTTACCAGAACGAAATCCCTGAAAATTCTCAAGAGGACGACGCTCAGATGGCGAAGTGATCATTTTCGTTTCAGAAGCGCACATATCTTTGTCATGAATCCTTTTCGTTAAATTGAAAAGGCTTTCGCTGGAAGGACTTTTAAATTTATTGAGAGACGACGGGTATGTTACTTCCCTTACGGGCTTTAACAGACATCTTGAAGCCTAACAGGGGAGGGAAATGTACGAGTGTGCTACTCTATTTTGTTTTTTCTGATGTATGTCTGTATGTATGTATGTATGTAATGTATGTATGTATGTATGTATGTATGTATGTATGTATGTATGTACGTATATAAGAATGTATGATATGTATGATATATATACCTATATATGATTTCTACGGTATTTTCTTTATTTCACAAATACTCTAATACAGCCCTCTGCATTTAAAACATTGCACGTCTCAACAAGCACAGGGCTTTGGAGAATGTCTGGACCATCCGGACAGTAGATGAAGCACCTTTGCAGCCAAGCCCAGGAAATTCCAAATTTGATAAGCCTTTTGTCTAGGCCTTGACAAACGCCCCTCCCCCCAACACCTCCAACTCTGTCTCTCTCTCTCTCTCTCTCTCTCTCAATGACCTTCTATTGTCCTAATTTCCTGCCAACATTTCTCTGCCGATTATCTTCCTTCGCAGGTACGACTTGGAAAAACACTTGATCTGCTTCAAAGGAGATCAGACGGGATTCGCACGGATTCTGAGGCCCAACGGACTACAAGAAACAACTCAAAAATTGTCCGGGAAGAGGCTGACCCTAGCGCGGGTCATGGAGAGAGGTCAGTTAGTAACCAACCATGGCTGAGAGAGGTCAAGCGGCTGTGAGCCAGTCTGACCCCATCCATCACAGACTCAATCTTATATGGCCTCTAACTCAGCCGTTGCATTGTCCGTGTTGAACCCAAGTCAGTTGAGACTCTCCAAGAGTTTACATTCAAGACAGCTATCTCAGGAATCCAGGTACAGTGCAAGTGTTTGAGGTTATCAGAATAGAGTCTTTCACTGCATTTCTTACTGCTCATCCCTTTCCCTTCAATCACCCTTAAAGGCCTTGCAACTGTGTTAATATCAACTGTGTTGAATTTCCTACAAGTTAGATCCAGTTTGCATTACATTTTACATTGAATGACTCTACTCTCTGCTTTTCAGCAAATGAATTAACTTGGCCTTTTGTTGAAACACTTCAAGTGATCGCATGCTTCTTCGTATCGCAGAAATCTGTGTTAAGCTGTGCTACCCCCTGCATCCACGGTGCCCTTCTTTTCATCCAGCTTCGATGATTGAAGATTCCTCAAGATATAATTTACATGAGTTTATTTTATGTCGGCCGCATATTTTCTTTTAAGGTATTTCTTAGAACATTATTTTAGTAAGTGATACCATTGCACTGTCATTTAGCATAAGAAGGTGCCACGAAACCTATGCCTATGCCCTTATGTTATTCTTCTGATCAAATGTAATTATAGTCAATTAATGTAGACATTGATGTCCTCTTAAAATTCTCAATTAAGTTACTTTTAGACCTCCTTTCTTTCTTTTTACGAATATTGACCACATGTTGGATGCTGCCATATCTCAGGTAAGAGTACCTCTATTGCTAGAAAGACATATCTGGCAACCAACCCATTTCCAAGACAACGCCTGAGCGAACCAACGAACCTCGTTCCCATAAAAGAATAGCCTGTGTCTGTGGAAGCAAGCATCTAGACTTGTCTTAAATCTGTATAAGAATTAATTCTAACCCTATAAGATTCCTAGTGAATTGAATTAACATTTATAAATTTGATTATTATTAATTTTAGCATATAAATGTGTCATTCATTCACATTCCTTTTAATTTTTGAACAAAGACGAGTTCGTGTGTACGTTAGTTCTATTCTGATTTGCTAGGCGGCCTTGCCTCATACTCATACTCATAAATTCACGAATACATTCGCGGTCACAAAGTCACTCTAAAACCTTCTAAGTCAAACGAAAGACCCTTTCTATATTATTTGTCATATCATTACTGATAGTATTTAATTTTTTACCCAACATGGGAACCTTTCATTTTAAATTTAACTATAGACAGTAGCATTCATTCATTCCTCATTGAAACTAAGTCTGTGAATTTGTGTGGGTACAAATTATACGCTTTATTAACTGACTGCCTCAACAAACACAGTAATTACGAAAGTATTACACAACCTGAGCCTTTGTGCTCCCAGCTCGACTCAAAAACAAACCCTTATTAAAATACAGCATACAGATGCTTTTAATGACCGTGTTTGCCACGGCCCGCTCCTCGATTTAGCAGGTATCGAGAGCCAAATTTGAACGCAATTCTCCAGAA
>NC_087203.1:18407116-18414616 GCF_015104395.2 Macrobrachium nipponense
TGTGTTGCTCTTCTCATCTCATCAGGTGGCCAAAAATTGCCTCCTGAACAATCCGTAAAAATCACCCTACAATTAGATACACTGACTTCATAGCCATGCGATTTTGAATGATGACATATGAATGCGAGAGGTCTGAGTTACATTTGCTGTAATGGCTTATGAATGTTATACCTCTTTGCCTTAATTTCTTAAGATAGCCGATAGGAATTCATTTGATAAGTTATATAGCTTTGTATAATAATATGACTGCATGATAAGTCTTATTATGTCGTCGATTCATCGAGATGGCTACATATTTTTTTATGTCAGCGGAACTATTTTAGCCTTGAAAACTATCCTGCCTAAATCTGAAAAGTGTAGACAAAAGATATATTGGCATTAGATTTGACTCTAATAACCTAGTTACATTGATGAAGAAAAGAAATGAAGTAAAAGAATAACAACTGATGCACTATTCATGGTTTTCTCATCAATCCCATATATCAACAGGAGTGGGACGTTGTATGTATATCAATAGGAGTGCGACGTTGTATGTATGAGTTCAAGGGAACTATAGTTGAAGGATAACATGGTATTGTTAATATCTCGATTTCTGTGGCTGAAAAATCCAAGTCATTTTGTGGGAACCATTGGATAAATAATGAGAAATAAATTCCTTTGTTGAATAGGCATCGTTTTGGGCTTTTTTATCCTTTTCCTAACATAAAACAGTAATTTATTAACAAAATACAGATATTTGCTCCTAACATTTATTTTCGTCTACGTGAAACATGCTATCTTTCCAATAATCCCGGGGGGCATGGGGACTTATGAAGTTCAAGACTAAGCAACTGGGGGCTATCTGGCAACTTGACTGCAGGGTGAAGGTCAAGAAATCAAAAGATTAGGTGTAATATATCTCGCCCTACTGAATAGTGTTGAACTCAAAGACGATTCATGCCAAAATTGACTGAAACAGGTTCGGTAGTCATTCCACCAAGTACAAAATCCCACAGAACTTTACAAAGGAGGCTGTCTATTTTGATCTGTGTATTTCTACTAAAACTTCAATGAATTTTTCGACTTTAACCAAAGATGCCATAAATACAAATCCAATTTGAATTACCCTTTTAGTTTTAAAAATATATAATGTTATAAGTCTAACGGATGATGAAAAATACAGCACAATGCTTGACAACAGACTAGAGAGTAAAACAAGAAAACATTGCAGAAAATTTTATTTTCTGGTTTAGACTGGGTTACTGACGAGTCCGTAGCCTTTTGATTCAAGTTCTTCCAGGAGATAGGTAAAACAAACCCTCCTTACCTGCTGGACAAAAATTTTAACGCAGAGATAGTGGAAGCTCTACTGACAGGTATTGGCAACATGTGATCCCCATTTGCTATTTCTGCAATCATAACTATGCCAAGCCATTTATATGATCTCTCCACGACATTCAACTGATAATTACGAAAACCAAAACATCAATCAAACTAATAGATATAATTCAAACATATTATATACTACAGGATAGTCGCAAAGACTTTCTTAAGAAAATATGACTACACTAATTCATTAATTTCTCTCTTCCTTGGTCATGGAAAAAGGTCAAAATCTACATTGATAGCATCACAAAAGCCGCAGGAATACTGAGAAGGGAAACATGAGGATTAGCGAATAGTACACTCAGCAAGATATGAATGAGGGGGACAAGATGCACTTAAAAGGTATTTAATTTTATGAAAACTGACAAAAATGAACTATCAGAAGGAGAAATAAAGTGGCTGTTGCAATCTCCGCCAACTACAAATGCATTAGAACGATCAAGGAAGGCACTATAAATCAGGTTATGGAGAGAAATAGGTAGAGGGCCTGCAATACACTCTCTCAACCTGTTTATAGTTGCCAACATTCAAATATCTGAATTTCACAACGGTAGTCAGCAGAAAACTATAAATATTTGTTCAAAGGAGGCGTAAGTGTGAAACACTGATTTATTCACTTAATGTTACCGGTCTGGATAATGGGGATCTAATGATGTAGAAGTATAACGTGGTATAACAGTTCTAG
The DNA here is from genome assembly GCF_015104395.2 of Macrobrachium nipponense. Classification (NCBI taxonomy): domain Eukaryota; kingdom Metazoa; phylum Arthropoda; class Malacostraca; order Decapoda; family Palaemonidae; genus Macrobrachium; species Macrobrachium nipponense. Next base: position 18,409,167 of record NC_087203.1, read on the forward strand.
TGAAATTTAGGCTATTAGGGCTGGTGCTGGCACAATATGCAATGTCACTGAGCTTATCTACCCGGAAGTAAATTTGCCTGACCCCCTTGACTTGGGTCTACAAGCACAAGAATAAAAGTATATTCAATTAAAACCATAAAAGCAAATATATCATTGTAAAAGTTAAATAGCTTTCAGAAGACCTGCTTCTGAAATAAATCTAAAAATGCCACTTGCATTGTATGACACATCATGTCCAAGAATCTTGGCAAGGATGAACCTGCCATCCTCACCTCGAGCCTCAAACAGATATCTATTTCTTTCTGTGCTAGGTAAGTGCATTCAGTCAACAAATGCTTCACGGTCAAGGGTATCAAACAGTCGTCACAATATGGTTGGTGTTGGCCAGCTAGCAAAAACTCATGTGTCATCTGAGTGTGACCAATTCGGAGACGACAAAGAGTATTCTCCCACTTTCGGGGCATATTTATCAACTTTCTCCAACCTTGCTGTCAAAACTCTTACCCATTTCACTGTCCGATGTTTTTTTTAGGGGACATCATATCCGGGATTGGAAATTTTTTCAAAACCAATTGTGGGAGCTTGTGGTGGTCTTGCCAACTACCCGATAATGTTTGGACACCTTGGAATGTCAGTATTTCCATACTGGCATGCGGGACTATTCTCGAACCATAACTTGGCCTTCGGATTCCAGGGGTTGGCCGGTTTCATAGAGATAGGACTCTCGGCATTCTGTCCTTGGTTTGCCTGCCGCTATAATTAAAGTGGGATGATTGTATTCTGTAATGCTCTCAGTCCCATCAAAGCGGGTTTGGCTTACACTTGAGCCACTCTAATCATAATGGTACCATCCCTTTGTGGTAGGGTATGGGAGTGGACATTTGGGGAAGCAGCTCTCGCAGGTGTCATTGGTGGAGAAATTAATTTCATGAAAGGATAATGGGTTCTCTTTTGGGATGTCAGACAGTCTAACTTTTTTCTTTCCCCCAACTAATTTAATGACGGAAATTAATGTTTCTTGTACCCCTGGATCGAATGGCGAACCTCAGACACTGTTGACGACCTCTGCTAATTTAATTAGGGAAAACTCTGTTGATGACCTCGGAACTAGGAAGGACCATTCCATTGTTATTCCAAAAATTGAGTAATCTGGGTAACGCATGGAAACTTCGAATCCTTCATGTTACTCAAATTCCAATAGAGACAAATTATGATAATATATATAAAGAATTTGAGTGTTATGGATCTATAACAGAAATAAGAATGAAACTGGAAGATACAAAATGGGATTCATGGATATCTTACAATAGTCATGACGAAGCATTTTAGTGCAATATGTAATATAATATCAAAATTAATAACTTGAATATAATGCTGCTCTTTGCGACAAGGTACCAAAGGATTTGGTTTGGGATGTTTATAGACCTGCGGACTGGTTTGAAAAAGATGCTGATGTAGTTATGCCTTCCCAGAGGAAGCCAAAACCACCGATGTGGCTTGTAGCTGAATCTCAGGGGGTTACAGGGAATTATTTCAAAATATGCAATTAATTTAGAAAAAAGTAGGAACTATTGCACCGGGAGACATATCTCGTTTTGGAAAAAATAGTTACCTTATCCATGCCAAATCATGCACACAATCTGTAATACTATCCAACCTTAAAACAAATGATGATAATATTAAGTTAGATGTCAAACCCCACCTAAATTTTAGCTACGGAAGGGGAGTAGTTTTTAACAAAGATCTGTATGAATTTACAGAGGAGGAGATACTGGCCATGTGTCCACTAAATGTATGGAAAGTACACAAAGTTCCAGGTACATCAATGATTATCCTTACTTTCCAGGATGCTGATGTACCTTCCCGCATTATTATTGAAAATGAAGTTATTAAAGTTCGACCATTCAAGCAAAGGCCACTGCAATGTTTTAATTGTTTTAAATTTGGACACCCGTCAAAAGTTTGCAAAAACGAAAAATGTGTGGTATTTGCTCCAAATCTTACCATGGAGAATGTGCACTTGAAGCCAGGTGTTTAAATTGCAGCTCAAATCATAAATCCACTGACCGGAGCTGCGAGCTGTATAAGTTCGGAAGAAGCTGCCCTTAACAAATCCAACTTAGAACACATAAGTGTGGGATATGCCAAAACACTATTAGATAAATCAAGTAGTTATGCAAAGGCACTAAAATCAAACCCAGCTAGCACTGCCAATAGTTCTATAAAAGCAAATTATACCATCTAATGATAAAATGCTGCATGATGAGGTAAGCATATTGCCTTCTGAGGCTTTGCCACAGTGTATTAACAGTGGGGCATTGCCCATCCCCGTACAACCTTCGTCCCCCATTACTATTAGTAGTACAAACCTCTCTCAGGCCATGTCCTTGCCTGATTTGATGGAGGTTCCACTTAAAACCAACTTGCCTGGTGCACCTGTTGTGGGGAAGGTGCAAAAAAAAAACCTAGAAGCCCACCAACTATTAATCGAAAAAGAGAGAGACCTCCATCTCCTCTCACCCCCTTACCCATCAGAAACATTAAAGCTATGACGTCAAATAAATTTGATGTTTTATCTGTTGATGTTTCTGATCAACTGGAAGATAACTTGAATATATCAGAAATTCAAGTTGAGGTCCACCATCCGCCTCAACAAATAGATCAAAAGGAGACAAAGAAAAAGACAAACGTAAAACCCAATATATCAAGACCATCTCTAAAGAAACCTACAGGAAATAATGTTAGATTAAAAGTTGCCAATGGGAAGACCTCATCCAAGATGTCTTCCAGAAGTGATCCATAGTTTTCTCCTCCATTTTGCAATGGAATTGTCAGGGTTTAAGGGCCAAATATGAAGAACTTAAGCTACTAATTCATGAGCATTCCCCCATAATTGTATGTCTACAGGAAAGCAAGCTTGATGCTAATACTCCTTGTCCTCGAGAGTATATTAGCTATAGAACACCATATAATCAACAAGCAGGGAGCCATGGCGGAAGTCTCATTTACGTTCGTCGAGATGTTCCCAAATATCTTTGTCTATTTGTACACCTCTGCAGGCAGTGGTTGTACAGATTGATATAGGGAGAAAATATACAATATGCTTCTCTGTACCTACCTCCAAATGATAATATTTTGTATGATAATTTAGTAGAGGTGATTCAACAACTCCCCCAACCTTTTCTCTTATTGGGAGATTTGAATGGTAGACATCCTTTAAGGGGCGATGTTTTAGCAAACACAAGGGGCAATATTATATCATCAATTGTGGAAAATGAGGATGTCGGACTCCTTAATACAGGAGAGCCCACACACATTAATGTCCAGACAGGTACTTGTCATGCATTGACCTATCAATCGCAAGCTCTAATTGCCTTCTCGATTTTGATTGGAGGACATTAGATGATTGGCATACTAGTGATCATGCACCAATCATTATCAACACTAACAATGGTCCACCTTTACAGAGATCGCCACGATGGAATCTTGACAAGGCAGACTGGGGTAGATTTCGTGAGCTAAGCGAAATTGAAGGGAATGCAGAACAGTTTGAAAATATTGATGATGCCATAGACATGCTGAATGGAACCCTTCATACAGCAGGAGTCAATTCAATTCCCAAAACAACAGGGTTATTCAAACGACGACCAGTCCCCTGGTGGTCTTCAGAATTAACTGCCCTGCACAGAGCCACAAGAAGGTCTTTAACCCGTTTGCGCAGACACCGTACTGAGGAGAATTTAATTATATACAAGAAATGTAGAGCACAGTTCCGTCGTGCCATGAAAGAAGCTAGGCGCCAGTCTTGGGTGTCTTTGTTTCCTCCATTAACAGTAGAACACCACCATCTTCTGTGTGGAGGAAAGTAAAAAAGATAGCAGGCAAATTCACCCCCAACCCACCACCAGTGTTGAAGGTGAATGATCAGTATGTGACTGGAGCAACTGAGGTTAGTAATGCCCTGGCGGATCATTTCTCAAATGTATCACGCAAGTGTGAAGTAGCTCCTGGTCCACCAGTTTAGGAGCAATGAAGAAAAGAAAATTTTAAATTTTGCAACAGGAAGGGAAGAGTCATACAACTCTCCTTTTACTGAAAGAGAATTTGACTCCGCATTGCTACATGTAATGATACAAGCCCCTAGACCCGATGAAATTCCATATGCAATGATTAAACATGTACCTGTTAATACCAAGTTGTTTTTATTTTAAGCATTATTACAGAATATGGCATGATCATAGTTATCCAAGTGTTTGGGAACTAGCCATTATTTTAAGGCCTTTTTAAAACCTCTGGGTAAGGATAAGTTTTTTCATGCTGCAAAACTATCGACCAATTGCATTGACATCTTGTTTATGTAAGATCATGGAGAAGATGGTCAATGTAAGACTGGTATGGTACCTGGAAAAGAAGGGTATTTTACCACCTATCCAGTGTGGATTTAGAAAAATGCATTCAACGACTGATGTGTTGATGCGACTGGAATCCTCTATTTGTGAAGCCTTTGCTTCCAAACAGCACCATGTAACAGTCTTTTTTGATCTTGAGAAGGCATATGATACTGCATGGAGATATGGTTATTAAAACTTACCTTCAATGAATTGGGGTACGAGGAGAGTTACCATTGTTCATTCAATCATTTGTTTCACACAGATTTTTTGTTCAAGTCAGAGTGGGGCAAAACTCTATCAGAAAAAGGAGATGTCAGGAAGGAGGAGTTCCACAGAATCTAAAAAGAAAAAAAATCTAAGGCAGCCAATATTTTTTCCTTCTTTGTGATCTCTTATCGTAGGTCTTAAGTCATGTGTTGCAGTGAAATAAAATCCGAGATATTATATTGAAATGAGGCAATTGAATCCGGGGGCCCCACCCGCTTTTTTTAACTTAAATGTTTCATTGAATCGATAAATCTATGAATTATTTCAACATCTAGATATCGTTCTATTTCTATGGCTTAGCAAAAACAGCAAACTTCAATTTTTCCTGAGTTGGGTCAGGAGAATAACTGCATAGTTAGTGATTGAATAAGCGATTCAATATCACAGCTTTCATGCGTCACTGGTATTTCTTTTCTTTTTTTAACCTTTGAGACTTTTTAGTGTGCAAACTTTATAGACACGTAAACGTTTAGGCATTTGAAGTTTGACTAAAGTAATGTCCACCGTTATGGGTTTGAGAATAACCGGGACAAGTCTGTTTGGACCTTCTCAAGGTCTTTAAACGCTGTCTTCACTGTTGAACTACTCCGGGCCTGCAGACCTGTTTCTCGTAAATTCGTAAATTGTTGGATGGACTTCGTCCAAGCATACTTTTAGAAATTACATTTGCAAATTAAGGTTAGCTCCTATATACTTAGAAGGGGACAACATCCCGCTCCACTACACTGAGTTGTGTAGCTCCACTAATTACTAGTAACTCTGGAGTTTAATGCATTAAAAATGTTACGACCT
>NC_087203.1:18417116-18432116 GCF_015104395.2 Macrobrachium nipponense
ATATTATATATATTTATATATATATATATATATACACACACATTATACACACACCACACACACAATATATATATATATTCTATTATTAATATAATTATAATATATATTCTTAGATAATATTATATATATATATTATATATTATATTATATATATATGCTTGTATGTTATATATAATATAATTATTATAGATTATATATATATATAATATCTTATAATATATGTAATATATCTATATATATAATGTATATTATATATATCTATATAATATCTTATATATACTAATATAATAAACTTGTTCAAATACAATAACAATGCTTCAGTGTTACCCTGGTCTTTGTCAATTAAAAACTAATTCCAAAATTCCTCTAAATTGGTGAGATTTTTGTTTCATTAGTGGCTCTTATGTTCTTTAATCCTCAGCCATTCAGAAATGGCTTCCAATTAGGAGAGCAAAATTCCTGAGGGCAAACCAGAAGGTGAGTTACATTCCTTGAAATGGAATAACTTATGTGTTACCATGCCATGGTAATGAAGCTTTACTGTTTTAATAATCAATGATTGGCTTTGATACTTGAATATTTCAATACTATGGTTAATTAAAAATCTAAATCCGTAGGTCCATAAGCAGAATGGTCGTTATGTAACAATTAATCATCTGGATTAAAGTGTGAGTAATGGAATTCCACGCAATTAGCTTCCAGTGGTGAATTAGTTTAGTTAAGTTCAATTTCCAACTGACACAGAATCTCCTGTTCTATTGGTGGAATATATATTGATAACAGATTTAAGCAACTCTCTGAAAGTGTCAATTATAGTTAATTATGTCGTTAGAAATACAGAGGCTATCTTATAGCTTAATTTTACAATGATAGCCTTCTTACAATTCACTTTTACGGTTGTTCACCTCTTTTTCGTATTTTCCTATGAAATTTTTTATTTTTACAATCTTCAACTTTTTCTGATATCTAGTTTATCAGAGAAAAGGAATGTTCAAAATCATGATTTCTTCGGCTTCTGAAATGATTCTAAGTCAACTGTGCTGATTGTAGATCGTCGGTGATTGAATATACCGGATATTTAATGACTTATTCAATCGATATATTTTGAAGTAATGAGAAAGAAATCTTAAGCGTTTACGAATATGAAGTGTCATTAACTAACTTTGAAAAAATTATTTGATTCTGCCGTATTAGGTACCAGAGGCAGGGAGCTAAATGACTCATATTCCCAGCATCGTAACGGCAATATATTACACAACAATAGTTACTTGCCCATTAAGAAAATATATGGTTGGAATTAAAACTGTCCCTTGATCCAAATTGCGTCTGAAAACACTCATTAACTTTTACACGCCGGAAAATCAAGTGATATTATCATAGATATTGATGGATTTCATCATACTGCTGCTTAAACTGATTACCTTATCATGATTCTGTTTACTTTCGTTATTTGAGTCCTTTTCCAATTTCCAGTGATTTACAACTGTGCAGGCTACAGCCAGCAGCGGTTTGATTATTTCTTTCAAGCAGAATTATTTTTTTTTTAACTTTAAAAACTACGGCTTTCATATATATATATATATAATATAATATATATATATATATATATATATATATATATATATATATATATATATATATTCATTCCCTTTGCTAGGCTGAAGCTGAAATATGGTTGTAGTTTTACAAGATGGATTACAACATACTCTACTCCAATTAATTACAAAATCTTAATTTCGTAAATCTCTGAATCTCTATTCAGCCTTGTCTGGGCATATTTCAACTTTAACGAAGTTAATTTTCATAGTCAAAAAAACGAAAAAAAAAATATATAAGTCCACATGACATTTACAGCGAAAATTAAATAATCGATAATTGCTTAAGAAGTTAACGATTAAATCCCCGAAATGAAATGCATAACAAGTTACTAGATGGCTATTAAAAAAGAAAAAAAAAAAGACTGAAGTTTTAAAAGTACATTGATGTTAAAAGCATAAGCAGATTAAGAATTTCTTGATAATGAAAATTTGAAGTTTAAACTTGAGCATGTCCGTTACCATTTTGAATCCATAGATCACAAACAAGGTGATCCAACATCGATTTAAGTCAATAAGGGTTGGTCTGTTTGTACAGTATAGTCATCGACAATCAGTGGATTAGTCGCAAAAACTGGACATATGGGTAAAAAGCCTTTGAAATAGATATTACAGCAAAGTGGAGACCAAAACGCAATTATATATCACGTCGATAACAAAATATAGTCGTATGCTCGTGTTGAGTGCTTGTATTATGAAATAAAAATATGTTCTTCTTACTACTAATCCCCGATCGATCTACAATTATCTAGTTATATACTAACACCACCAAGTGTCATAATAGCAAACATGAGAAGGAAAGTGTTGCTGGGAAAAAGAGATTATTAAAGATGAAAGGAATTTAAATAGATATTTTTCACATCAATATTGGATTACAGATATATTTCATTATCTAAAAGGCACATCTCCAATCATTTATATATATATATATATATATATATATATATATATATATATATATATATACATATATATATATGCATATATATATATGTGTGTGTGTGTGTGTGTGTGTGTACACACATACATACATATATATATATATATATATATATATATATATATATATATATATATATATATATATATATATGTATACATATACATACATATATATGCAGGAAGTTCAATAATAGCATCACAACAGTTAATTCAAAATATCAAAAAACGATGGCAATATCCAATATAGGCGACAATTACAATACATTCTGTAACACGAACATTTCTTTTCAAATACAATTCGCCATACAAAGCTCACCGAAACAAAATATAAAATTACAAACAAGAAAAAAATATGACGTATAGTTTACTTACATTCGTTAACTTCAGCAAGTCTGGCAACAATACAAAGAATCGAACAACGCTGACTTGAGTTAAATAGTTACCGGGCAAAAAACCAGTAACGTATGGAAGAGAACGTTATATTCGTCATTCCAAAACTTTGAACCTTATCAGAACAGCAGATAAAATCAACCTTAAAATTCGGCTAACAGGTCAATTTTCAACCAGTGCTTTGAGCAACATAAGCTTTAATGACGGAAATGTCATGGAACGCAAACTGAATTTTATATTAACATGTTATAGTTACTGTCAGCTGAAATATGCAACTGTAACAATGCCTCCACCTTAATAACATTTGTTGCTGATCAACGTTTTGCATTATGTCTCACAATTAGAACAAGTCACTTTATAATGTATTTATTTACCTTAAGATGTAGCTGAGTGAGTTTCGTGTCACCAGACGTTAATGACCAACATCACGGACAGTCCTAAAATGAAAGAATTTCGCTAAGCAAGATTTTGGGTTTCCATTTAAAGAAAAATAAAACACTGGAAAAGGACTTTGAGATACAAACCGTCAAGAGAAAAGAACAGAGAACTTGGTACATAATTTTATGCAGAAGCTGTAAATGTTCTACACAAAAGTCCTATAATTACTTTGTCAAGCTTTTACTCGACATATTAATATATATATATATATATATATATATATATATATATATATATATATTAATTTTAATTAGTCGAGTAAAAGCTTATATATATATATATATATATATATATATATATATATATATATATATATATATATATATATATATATATAATAATGTATGTATTAACTAGATCTTTATAATGAAATCATATATAAGGCTGTGTCCAGAATTCTTCAATTAATGCTACTCAAAAGGTCTAGCATAAGCATGTGTGATCTGCTCACTGTCTATATCAGACGTCAAAGAAGCAACTGTCGAAAATTTCTCGACGATAACTTACATTTTCTGGCTCTTGCCCCATGTTCTGGCCATAATACAAAATCTAGAAAAAAGACACCGACTCCAAACCAGAATGAACAGGAGGTGGCTACACAGAAATGAGGCTTTTTTTTTAAAGTTTCAATGGGTATATATATATTATATATATATATATATATATATATATATAATATATCTATATATATATATATATATATATATATATATATATATATATATATATATATATATAACTCCTGATGGATTTGGGATAATGGAAAATAAAAGGATTATTAGATTTGAGGTGTTCCGTGGCTTTTTGGATGTTTTTATTTTATTGCTGAAATCTATTTGTCTATTGTGAGTGGGACCTCTATAGTATACTGTATTCGCTTTATTTATAGCCTTCTCAATAACGTATGGTGGGCAATGCAGTTGCATTAGGTGTTGGCGGTTCGTGTTGAATTCTTTTTCTACGTACCCATTTGAACATATTTTAAACCCCCTGAGAAATAGATTGCACTCGACCATGATCTTTACGGATACATCGTGGTAACTTAGGAAATGAATATCTGAAACAGCGAAGGTTGGTTTCCTGTATACTGTGAACGCAAATCTATTCTGCTCTCTTATGATTAGTACGTCTAGGAACGGCAATTTCCCGTCCTTTTCCCAGTCTGTTTTAAATTTTATGGTTGTAGGATGGGCAGTCCCCTATCCAACCCCCCTCTAGCAAACCTATACATGGAATATTAGGAAACAGAACATTTGTCCTCTATCAAACCCCGCAATATGGTCTGGCTTAGATACGTAGATGATATTTTTACTTACTGGGATGATAGCTGTGGAGATTTCAATGAATTTTTCAATCAAATAAATTCACTAGTTCCGACTATAAAATTTAAAACAGAATGGGAAAAGGACAGGAAATTGCCGTTCCTAGACGTACTAATCATAAGAGAGCAGAATAGATTTGCGTTCACAGTATACAGGAAACCAACTTTCGCTGTTTCATATATTCATTTCTTAAGTTACCACGAAATGTGACAAACTATGCCAGGAAGAATGAGAGATAAATTACCAGAATTTAATGCCTCCATAACCACTACGCCTCTGTGACCCGAAAAAAAACAGACTTTTAATTGCCCCGTAAAAGCAGCCATTTCATCGACAGCTAAAATTTAATTTTCTGCTCGACAATATGAGAACTGTTTCGAGGCATCTCAGAATGGACGGAAATAAGGAAGCCTGATGGCAAAGCACTTGTTTTGCAAATTTTCGTGATACTGAAAGACAATATTCATACAATAAATTTTATCTTTAAAAATTCATCTGTCGCCTTTTTTTGTATAAAAGAAAAAAAAAGTATCTTTACCTACCGCCTTGGAATTTATTAGGATACGGGTATACGGTAACTATACTAATAAATCGATAAGAGTCTTAATTTACATTATCGTCAACAGTGTTATGAGAGTAAGAAATTCAACTTCAGGTGCAATCCTCGTAATGTGTTATTAATATTAGTCATAAACTAATGGACAGTTACTTAGAATAATATGGAAGGATGTCTAAATCCTTTTTTTTTACCAAAAAATATTTGTCACTCCTATAAATTTACAAGAAAACTATAGTTATTCAAATCAGAACAGTTTCGATCCCCAATGACTTGAAACTGAGGACTTGAAAGCATCTCCAAATGAAGAGTATCACCCCCAAAACCATCATGATATGAAAGACTAGTCATTCTTGAGAACAAAATTTAATGGTGGGCTCAAAATGCCTCACTGAATAAATCCGTACGGCCTATATTTTTTCTATTTGCCTATCTTAGTTAAGTAATGTTAATAAAAAGAATAAAAAAATACGACTAATTGCAGTAAGCCTAAGATATGACGATGTTAATTGAATAGTTTTCTGAGCAAAAAATAAGTAATAAAAAAAGCAGTATCCCGCCTTGAAGAATTTTTATAAATACAAGAAAGGCCATTATTTGAAATCACACTTCTTTTCCACGATGAACAAAGAGTAAATGTCAAGTTAGATAGAGCATGTTAGCATATAATCATCTAAAAAAACATAATGTGAACGCTCTATGGAGGAACGTTCACATTATCATATCTAGTTTCTGAGATTTGTAATTAAAACAATAGCAATTGCGAGATGACACAGTTAGGTTCCGCTTGGAGCTCACATTGTGGAGGTACCGAGTTCAAGCCCTTATCGCGTTCAACAGATTTCACTGGGAAAACATGACCTCACCGTCGCAGTCTACCTGCTGTCATTTGCAGCCACTGCCTAAATTTGATTGATTTGCGGAACTGAGGTAAGCACGCACTGGGCCACTTACGGCTATTCAGCCCTTAAGACATTGATAAAAGGGAGTTGGAATGCTTTGGCGGCAAGAGTAGACAATCCAGATAATAAAGGAATTGAATTATAAGTACAGAGGTGGAAATAGGAGAAAACCCCATCGTTGCACTAAGAAATAATAGTAAGTGTTGTTGAACAGCAAAACTGAAGAACGGAGGTAAGAATGTAGGTAAATGAGAGCACTACAAAATGGATGCGACCAGGGGCAAAGGGAATGCTGCAAACACCAATTAGTACTGCCTGCAGTGCACCACGTGAGGTATTAACGGCTGCTCTGACACAACATACATACATACAGACATACATCTACATATCGATATGATATAGATATATATATATATAATATATATAGATAGTATATATATATATTATATAATATATATAATTATAATAATATATTGATATATATATATATATATATATATATATATATTATATATATATATATATATATATATATATATACATACATATATACAACCGAAAATTTTATTCCTTATTTTTTATTCAGAGTTAATAGTATTAAATAATTTTTTTTCTATAGTTTCATTACAATCTTTCTATCAGTTTTCTGCTTCACAGTCTGTCATACTCGAAATACTGAGGTAGTTTAACGGATAATCTGCAAAATAATCAGTGGTTTAGCGCATATCTTTATCAACTATGATTATGTTCCCAACTACTGAATCTTATTATTTTTCCAATTACGAAGTTATTTATTAACATTCCTTGATGCTGAAGTAACCTAATTCGAAAATATGCATGGATTGTTTCATTCAGATAATTGAAAAGACAGATTTTGATGGTTAGCAGAACATGATCAGTACGAAATAATGGTTTGACGTTCAAGTAATGCAGCTGATCATCGATGTTCATGTTACAGAGCAGTTGCTGTTACCTGTTTTACTTTGATTTATATAACGAAAAGAGTTTACGCTTCATTAACTTTAACTTTTCTATTCCCTGTTACAGAACTACTATAGATTCAGGCCTCTGTAACACGGTTTTTTTTCGCAATAACTTTTTATCTATGCATTTCATAAATATAACGCTTATTCAGAATGCACATTATATCTACACATAAATTTTGACTGTATTCTGCATTACGTAGGTTGAATAAATTTGGTACTTATAATGTAAAAGTGACTATTTTCGAAGACGGGCCAACTTACTCAGAGAAAAGGTTCCGAACGCACTCGTTACGTAACTTATGACATCATTTCTTCCCTTTTTCTCGATGGCTGATTGGATATACGTAACGAAGGCTAGACCTCTGGCAACAATGATATACAAATTTAAATACAAGCAAAGCAGTACACCTTTACGAACTCTGAACCCCTCCACTGATAATTGTCATAATAAACAAACCAACAAAATATATTAATAAATACAAACCACTTTGATTATTAGTCTAACTCCCAAAATAAGTGTCCTAAGAAATTACAGTCTACTTTATATGTCACAATCAGATTGACAAGATGTAGGGAATATTTGGTAATTTTCAAAAAACATAGTAGACAAGCTTGATTGATAACTGCTATATCCAATGTCAAGCAATTTTTATTTATTGGCTATCTACCTATTTACTGAAAAAAAAAAAATAGCCGGTACCGTATTTTGGCTTTAAAACCTTCACCAATAATTATCGTCAGAATGATGACTACATGAGGCTCCACCCACTTTGGCCTCGTTATAATTCAGGATAACACTGAAGGCTATCATGGGCATTGCTGGATTAGAAAATTTAACTTCTCGGCTATAAAAATTCATTTTTCGAGTAGTTGTAGAAGTGCTAAATGATCCTCAAGAATCCCAGCAGTTGGCCTAAACGTTTACTGCTACTGTTGCGGCGGCACTACTGCTACAGTAGTATTACTACGCTAGCACAGATACCCCACCCACTTCATGTATCGTTCCGCCATTCAGAAAAGTCTTTATATCCAACACGGTCGTACGGCCTAAAGAAGGAGAAAAAAAGTTATATCGGATGATCCGTTGGTCTGCTGGAGATTTTTAGCACATATAAGCTTGTATTTACTTTGGATAAACATCTTATTTTAACAAAAATAGCTATATAAAGACGGTTTACATACAATCTCTCTCTTTCCCTCTCTCTTGGTGGCATAGTGAATAGTTAATGGAAATGTTCAAAATCCTGAATAACATTACAAGTATTATAATCACGTTACGCTAAATACAAATCAGACCATAAACATTGGATTTAAACTAGAAACTGAATAATTACCTATTTAGGCTACAGTAAGTATGGCCACGGGCTTTTCTTGATTGTATAAAGTTTTGTAAGTCGTAAGACAAATGCAGTTTTGCAACCACGGGGACAATTCCAAATCCTGTTAGCCATTCTTGACTGCTCTGGGTTTTCAGGAGACGATGATACAAGGTTGAATAAGTTTTCTGTCTGGGGGATGGGCGGGGCAACATTACGTAAAACAGTGTGTTTACCTTGCTTACGTAATGAATGTTTTTCGACTCTTGGCTCGTTATCATTGGCATGGCGTCGGCTAGATCATTTTTACTCTATAAAAATTAAAAATATCGGGTTTAGGTTATTGATAATGGTGAAACAATTTGTGTGTGGTTGTACAATATACATATGTCAACTTTCAGCTACATCCGATGCTTTGATAAGGAGCAAAGTCCAAAAAACCGTGGTTACAGAGGCCTGAATCTCATAGTAGTGCCCATACACTCAGTCATAAATGACTCAGTTAAAACTGTTTCTTCTGAATTGGCTCCCCTTGTCATTTTTGAGTCAGATTTGATCTTTTTGCCCACTATGGCACCACCTAGGCTATATGTTGTCGCCAATCCTTTTACTGAGAGGATTCATTATTTATTTAAATTCTATGCTATTTGTAAATACATAAAATTTTATCATTAGTGATGGTTTACCTTTAAATTGCAAGAAAAAGTTCTCAAGGAATTCGAAAAAGTCGTCTATTGCAGACCAATGAAGGAGGAATTTATTGTGCAGCATTTGATTTTGATCAACCCCTCATACTTGTCAGGATGGCGATGATAATGTCGTTTCAAGGCGAAGAAAAAGCTTATTCGTAGGTCATGTAATTGTCCAAGTTTCTGTTCATGTTCTCGAGATGAAGAATCATGCCGATCTCTCTCTCTCTCTCTCTCTCTCTCTCTCGTCTCTCTCTCTCTGCTCTCCTCTCTCTCTCTCTCTCTCTCATCATTTTTATTATTTTTCCCAAATTTTCCCCAACTATTTTCGCAGGAGAATCCTGTCATAAGAGAATACAATATCAACTGTGTACGCTATATATATATATATATATTATATATATATATATATATATATATATATATATATATAATATATATATATATATAGATATATATAGATATATAATAATTATTATTAAAAATATAAGAATAGTTTAACCAGACCACTGAGCTGGTTTTCAGCTCTCATAGGGCTGGCCCGAAGGATTTGATAAAATGCCAGGTCTAGGCCAAAGGCCAGGAACTGGGACCAAATAGGTCATATAGTATAATACTTAATAAATTAAAATTAGGTAAAAAAAAATGCACAGAGGCATAGGCTTTCATACTAGAATACAAACAGCATTAAATACATTTACTCACATTTCCATACATACTAAAAATGTTATTAAAAATTAATTAACAAATAGTCAAGAAACTTAAAAACTTTGATCTAAAATTCATTAATTGCTCTGAGGTTTTTGTATATATACTTATTTTTATATTTTATCAATTAAATCAGTGTTTCTTAGAAAACGTCATAATCGGAACGACTGAAAATGTGAAAGATTCTGACAAAATATCTTTTAATGCTTTACTTCCAAAAGTTGACAGTCTCTGCTGGTCATACTTTGGACAATGACACAATATATGTCTGACAGTTATCAATTCCTTGCACTCTGAGCACTCTGGAGCAGGGTCACGTGGGCTGCTCATTAAGTGCCCATGTCAGACGAGTGTGGCCTATACGTAAACGTGTCAGGTGTGTCTTTCTCTCTGATATATGGAGCTCCATTTCGTAATGTCAGGTTTTATTTGTTTTAATTTATTACTTTCAGGTTCTTCGTTCCATATATTTTGCCATTTATTTACAATTCTTGTTTTTAAATAAGCTACAGTGTCACTAACAGGGATTTTTATACATCTGTTCTCATCATGTGGACTGCCTCCTTGGCTGCTTTATCAGCTTCTTCGTTTCCTTTTATTCCGACATGGGCAGGGATCCAACATATTTCAATATTTTTTTCCCTTTTTATATAAATTATAGAGTAAAAACTTTATCTGTTGCACAATATTATTTTTGGGATTATAACTATTAATGGCTTCTATAGCGCTTCTAGAGTCGCTATAAATCACAAAATTGTTAAAAGAGTGTTCTTTGATTATTCTTATGGCCAATGTTATTGCACATAACTCTGCTGTAAATACTGAAGCATTATTGGGAAGCGAGAACTGGCATGTTTTATCTTGGGACACTGCAGCATATCCACTCCGTATTCTGACTTGGATCCATCTGTATATATTGCATAATGTGGACCTTTTTGGTTTATGTGCTCTATTGTATGTTTGTTTCTGATGTTCTGGGGTATAGGATAATACTTTTTTGATAGAAATTTTAATTTTGTGCAAATGTTTATTTTATTCATAATCCAAGGAGGAGGTAGTTTTACTATTGGAGGTAGTTGGATATTTATATTCAGTGACTCAAACAATCTTCTTGATCTAATTGGAAAAGGTGGTGAATGATTGTTAATAAATACATCCCTTAGTTCAAATAATTTTTTGGTTGGTGAATCACTTGACTGAATTCTTAGGGCACTTTTCATCGTTACTAACTCTCTATGGAGAGAGAGAGGTAGTTCACACATTCTACCTGTAAAGAAGAGGTTGGGTGATGATTTAAAAGCTCCTGTACATATTCTAAGTCCTTCATTATGAACTGGGTCCAAAATTTTCAGTACTGCGTTTGAAGCTGAGCCGTATATTTCACTTCTGTAGTCAATGATAGACAACACTGTTGCTTTATATAGTAATGTAAGGGTTTGTGTCTATCAGCTCCCCAATTAGTGTTTGATAATTTTCTGATTAGATTCAATGCTTTTTTACATTTTGACTTCACATATGTTATGTGGGCTTTTCCAGTTCAAGTGGACGTATCAAATACTAAACCTAAAAATTTTGCAGTCTGGCCAATTTGTATACTTTGATTTCTGATTTTCAATCTATTTCTTCACCTTTCTTCCATCTTTTATCTTTATAAAATATTACTGCTTGAGTTTTACTTATGGACAATCTAAATCCTACAGATGAGGTCCATTCATCTATTTTTATAATAGATTTGTTAATGATGCGCTCTGCATGTTTAATGCGAGATGCTGAATAATAGATGGCAAAATCATCCATATAAAGGTTGCTTTTAATTCCGGTGGGCAGATTTTTATTAATTTCATTAATTGCTAAGGTAAATAGTGTTGCCACTAAGGACACTTCCTTGTGGAACACCATTTTCAAGTGGGAATGTTCTGGACAGCATCATCATTTTCACCTGAAAACTTCGATTTGTTAGAAAACTTTGGATAAACATGGGTAAATGTCCACGAACGTTGTTGTTTTTTGTAATGCTTTTAAAATAGGATACCTCCATGTAGTGTCATAAGCCTTTTCTATGTCAAAAAAGACTGCCACAGTTATCTGTTTTCGTTCAAATCCTCTGCGTATATGGTCTTCTAGGATAGAGAGAGAATCCAATGTGGACCTGTTACACTGTGACCCAAACTGAGTGGGAGTTAAAATTTTGTTTTCTCGAATGTGCCATGTTAGTCGAGCATTTACCATCTTTTCAAGTAATTTGCATAAGCAACTTTTGTTAGAGATATTGGTCTGTAATTATTAATATTGCTAGGATCCTTTCCAGGTTTGGGGATAGGAATTATTATAGCTTTACGCCATTCATCAGGAAATAAGTTCCGAAGGCCATATGATTATAAAATTGTAATAAGTATGACTTTGCCAGCGGAGCTAAGTGGTCGATCATCTCAAAGCAAATATTGTCACCTCCAGGAGCAGATTTATTGCTGTTCGAGAGAGTTATATTCCAACTCTTCCATATTAAATTTTCTATTATAATATATATCTTCTTGTGTTTCGAAATTTATTGTTATTAGTTCTTCATTATTTTTCTTTGTGCGGAAGTGCTCATCTAAATTTTTATCGCTACTTACATTAGCTAAGTTTTCTCCTATTATATTACTTATTTCTTTGATCAAGTATTCTTTTTCCATCTTTCAATATGGCATGTCTAGGTGGTTTAACTTGGGTACCATTTATTTTTTCTGAATTTTTCCCATATTTTTTGTATGGGAGTATTATTAGAGAGATCCGATACATATTTCCTCCATGAAATTATTCTTCTTTGAATTACTTCCCTTTTAAATTTTGCAGATATTTTGTTGTATACAGGCTTTAATGTATCGATTTCTAATTATAATATAGTCATTTTTTGTAAAGTTCCTTCTAATATTGGCAATGTTTTTATTTATTTTATTGAACGTTCTATTTAAATTATTTCCTAGGCCGTCTCCCTCCATTGAGTTTGTTTTATATTAATTTAATTCTGTTAGTTTATCAGACACCAAGGGACTTTGTGCTTTGTTGGATGGGGCTTTGACTTTGGTATGCTTGATCAGCGCCTTTTTTAATGAAATCAACGAGAATTTTGTTAGTTTTCATTATGGTCTTCTTAATATTCAAATGGTTGGATATTTCTCGTGTGCATTTCATCATATTTCTCCCAATCTGCTTTATTAATGTTGTAGTGAGGAACATGTTTTGCAGGATTATTATGTAATAAGGATATTAATATTGGGAAATGATCACTGGTGTGCAAGTCATCAACTATATTCCAATCTATTCTGTCAACAATATTTGTTGTACAAAGAGTAAGGTCTACTGAAGAAAATGTTCCATGTGTTTTTTGAAAAATATGTACTAATTCGTCATCATTATCAGCACATGTCATTTGACTGCATGAACTCTTCAATTTGACTCCCTGTTCTATTTGAGATTGTACAGTTACAGTCCCATATCGGGTTGTGAGCATTAAAATCCCCTACTATCAATGTAGGTTCTCTGGCAGTCAAACAAAATCCTTAAGTTTTTCTATTGTCGTAATTTTTGTTAGGTTGGTTGTATATATATAAATTACATAGTTATAGTTTTTTATTCGTATTTTGATGCTTGATATTTGCAAGTCCAGCAAAGTTTACAGGTACCCTGTCATAACTACTTTGTTATGTACATATATAGCAGTACCTAAATTTCCTTCTTCTTCTCTAGATGTAGATGCTAAGGTATATTTACCAATTGATGATACTGTTTTATTAACATGTTGAAACATAATATCATTGGTTCGTATTCTTTCAGTAAGCGTTGTAATTCTCCCAAGTGTAATCTGGTCTGGAGACCATTTATGTTCCATTGTATTATATAATTATTGAAAATATTATGTTAAGTGTGTTCAAGCATTAACTTTCTTGTTGTGGTTTATCTATTTGCATTTTTTTCTAAAATTTTATTTACGACATTTATTTGTTTTTCCTTATACGACATTATATGGCCAATGCACATACAGCCTTTTTTGTGAGTCTCTAGACTAGTGGTTTCTTTACTTCTACATTTTTGTTTATAAAATTTCGTATAGTGTTTGTTAACTGTCTTTTGTTATGTTTCTGTCTTTGTTGCATAGTTCGATGAACATTCATTACATCCACATGTGTTTTTATGTGTCCTTTTTTCATTTACTCTTAGTGCACCAATTACCGGTGATGGGGTAATCGCTCTCCCTTCACATAATCATTTTTGTCTATGGTGTTCTCCTCTATAATTTCTTTATTGTTCTGGGTCTTTCCATTTCCGTCCATTCTTTTATTATTACTTAGAGAACAGGAGCAAAGGTATGTTCTTATTTTCTGGTCTGTGCACTTTTTTTGGATCCTTGGTCTTTGCTTTAACAGATACCTCTCTAATAATTGTTGGCTTTTTGGTTTTGGGTGGAGTTCTCTCTAAAGGCCTTTTTTTTATCTTTAGCTACCAGCTCATAACTATCACGTGATGTTTCAGTGATACATGTATCATTTTCTTGTGTTTCCATTTCCCTTACCTTATCTCTCAAATGAATTTGAACATATATCTGCACAATTTCTTGGTTTCTTGCTATATTAGTTTCTTGTAAAGTTATTTTTTCTTCTGATTTATCTACTGGGGGTTTTTGCTTCCATTTTCGTTTCATTCCTTGAGCTCAATGCAGTAGAGAACATTTGCTTCCTAGCGGGAATCATGCATCCCTCTAACTCTCAACTCTAGTTTGGCTTCTCTAATTGGCATTCCTGATCTCTCCTGAAGTAATTTTAATTCTGTGTTGTATATATAATACATACACTCCTTAGACCTAACATGGTGATTTTGGCCACAGTTCACAACATTTTGGTTCACCACACTTCCACTGTGTGGTGTGTTCGTCGGATCCACAATACGCACATATAGATTTATTTCTGCAATTTTTCCCTGTATGTCCATATTTACTACAGTTTTGGCACTGTAGTGGCTTTGGAACATAAGGCCTCTGTTCTCTGTTTTGGCCCATGATTTTAATTTTGAAAGGTAGTTCTTGGCCTTCAAATTTTATTTTTGCTAATTCTCAATGTATTTTCCTTATTTTGTCTACTGGTTAAATATATATTTCGCAATCTTGCACGTTGTTGTGC
>NC_087203.1:18437116-18449616 GCF_015104395.2 Macrobrachium nipponense
ACTCAAAGCACGAAATCCTCCACTATGTATATGTATATAATAATAGAACAACAGGAGTCCGTTGAAAATGTAACAAAATAAAGACCCTTAAACATGAGAAGCGGTACAACGTTAGCGAAGTATTTTGTTTGTACACAAAATTGTAGCTGGCGACAGATAAAATTCCTTACTTTATTTAAGTGTCATTATAATATGAAAATCTGTTTAGAATATTCATTAGCAAATTAAATAAACAATGCCTGGATCATATTACATCACCACCTAGAAACAGTTAGAACATTAATGCTAAATGTCACTGTTTTGCCAACTAAAACTGTTCCAAAGGAACTGCCAGTCAGTCGTCACGGATTTCTTTATCATATTCGTTTTGAGCACTTGATTCTAAATCAAATCATATCTTTTGTAAACATCAGATCAGTATCACTTAAGTCAAACCAAATGACAGTCAAAATTAGCCACTTCTGCTAAAAAAAATAATTAATGAAAAAATAAAATAAAATAAAATATCAGTCCTCAAAATCTGAAAACAAAATTAATGACCAGCCCACAAACGTGTTCCTTATTAAATTAGGAAAATAGGCATATGCCACATAAGGCTCTAGTTGAAACCAGTAAAACAGACCCACTTAGAATACCGAATGGTCATTTACAGGGGAATGTTAGCCATCAGAAAATAAAAGTCCATTTGCTTACCTACCATACAGGCAACCAAAAGGTATATTATGAACTCAAAGAAACCTGTTTCCAGAAAGAATAATGCAATTAAATAATTTGAAAGATTTTGGTGACGAAAGCGACTAAGAGACATTTAGCTTTTATTGCTGTATCCATAAAAAGCCACAGAAGAAATCGTATTCGACATCTATGAGCATTAAAGTCTGTAAACGAAGAACAAGTTGAGAACCTCTTGCGAGAGAGAGAGAGAGAGAGATGAGAGATAGAGAGAAGAGAGAGAGAGAGAGAGGAGAGAGAGAGAGAGAGAACCGAATAACCTCACATCTACAAGATAACTTTTAAATTCTTTGGAGATTACCTAAAAACAAAAAAAATATAAACAAAAAAACTAAAATTCCAGTTACTGACATCAGGAATATTTACAATCCTTCTATAGTTTCAAGGACTCCAACAAATGATTCAATCTTTCTACAGACCTGAGAGTCAAGCAAATAATAAAATTGATCAATTCCAGGACTTCTACTCCCGTATTAGAGATTAAGTTTCCTCTAAATTTGGTAACAGCCTGACAGAAATTGACAACACAAATTAATATAATCTCACGCTCGTAATGCCTTTTCCCTCATAATAGATATTTGCTTCCACTACTACTACTACTACTACTACTACTTAATAATAATAACAATAATTGGTTGTTACAAATAGCTTATAAAAGCTCATTTTCCATAAAAGACCTCTTATCTGAAAAGCTTTGAGCAAAGAAGATTTGAGAACATTAGAAATTCGTAGGTTTGTTCCGACTGGTGAAACGTGACCCCATTCTTGAGAGAGAGAGAGAGAGAGAGAGAGAGAGAGAGAGAGAAGAGAGAGAGAGAGAGTGACCTCATTCTTGAGAGATAGAGAGAGAGAGAGAGAGAGAGAAGAGAGAGAGGGAGAGACCTCATTCTTGACCTTACATCTTGTTCGGGTTGCCCCTGTCCCTCAGTGTGAGGCACCTCTAATGTCCCTACCAGAGAGTTGCTAGTACATCTTCCGGTATATTTTGCATCTTCCAATCTTGGATGGTCTGGGATGCAGTTTAGATATTTTGTCGAGCTTATTCTTAAACACATCTACGCTCACTCCTGATATATTCCTCAGATGAGCTGGCAACCGCATTGAATCGGACGCTGCATTATAGATGCTGGTGCGTAGTGGATTAATGTCGTGTGCTTTCCTTATTTTTTCTGGTATAGTTTTGGGCACTATTAATCTACCTCTGCTTGCTCTTTTCCTGATATTTTTAGTTTCCATGATATTTTCTGCTATTCCTTCTATCTGTTTCCATCCTGCCTGAATTATCATGTAGCGTTCTCTTCTCCTTTCTAGACTATATAAGAATTTTAAGAATTGTAGTCTTTCCCAGTAGTCTAGGTCCTTAACTTCTTCTATTCTAGCTGTAAAGGACCTTTGTACACTCTCTATTTGTGCAATATCCTTTTGATAGTGTGGGTACCATATCTATTGCAATATCAAGTGGACTACGAACATAGGTTTTTATAAAGCATAAAATCATGTGTTTCAGCTTTTCTTGTTTTTGAAGTGCCGTAACAACATTCCCATTTTTGCTTTCATTTGCCAAAACAGAGTTGCTATTTGATCATGCATAACTGTTCCTATTCATCATCACACCAAGGTCTTTAACTGCTTCCTTATTTGTGATGGTCTCATTATTAGGTCCTTATATGCATATAGCTTTCTTTCTCTGTCTCCATAATTTATTGATTCAAATTTATCAGAGTTAAATACCATCCTATTTACCTCTGCCCAATCATATACTTTGTTAAGGTCTCTTTGTGAGCGTTCATATCTTCATCACAAGTAATTTCTCTACTTATTCTTGGTCATCTGCGAAAACTACTCACTAACCGAATCCTTAACATTATTGTCTATGTCTTCAATCATATAACAAACAGTATTGCAGCTAACACAGTACCTTGCGGCACACCGGATATTACCTTGGCTTCATCCGATTTCTCGTCGTTTGCAATAACTATCTGTTTTCTGTTGTGTAAAAATTCTTTTAACCATCTTCCTACTTTATCCACGATATTGTGTTTTCTAATTTTCTTCGCTAATATATTATGGTCTACTTTATCAAAAGCTTTTGCAAAGTCTAAATAACCACATCTGTTTCATTTCCGCTTTTTCTTTATATTTTTGAATATGTTTTCACGGTGGACTAACAGTTGGGTTTGTGTACTTTTTCCGGGTGCGAAACCATGTTGTCCTTTATTAAAAAATTCAATTATTTTTTATTAAATGTTTCATAATATTTTTCTTCATTACCCCTTTCATACACTTTCATAATATGTGATGTTAGACTCACAGGCCTATAATTACTTGCCTCTAGTCTTGATCCACTTTTGAAAGTAGGGGTAATATATGCTAATTTGTGCTCATCATATATCTTGCCTGTATCTACACTTTGTCTTAATAATTTGCAAGTGGCTTTGCGATAGAATGAACTACTTTCTTAACAAAATAGCAGGAATTCCATCAGGCCCTGCAGCAGCTCCATTTTTAATTTCATTAATAGCCTGCACATATCATCTTCATTAATATCTATGTCAGCTAAATATTCACTATTTTCATCCCTTACTTCTTATATCATTATCTTCATTATCTATTCTAGGGGTGAATTCTCTCTTTATATCGTTCTGCCAGTATGTTGCTTAAATTTCCTTTTTTCATTCGTTTAATCTCCCTTCAATTCTCAAGAGGGCCTATTTCTATTCTTCTTTTATTCATCTTCTTCGCATATGAGTATAATAGTTTTGGGTTTTTGCTTGATATTTAAATAGGGTTTTTTCTTCCAAGTCCCGTTTTTCATTTTCTTTTGATTGTATAATCTTTTGTTCTGCATTTTCTATCTTACTTTTTAGTTTCTATAACTTTCCATGCATTTTTTTCTTTTGCAAGACCTTTTTTCCACTTTCTGATTTTCTGGAACAAGATCCTTCTGTCCTCTTGGTATGCATGAATGATGTTTACTTTTCTTCTTCTTCGTATATAATTTTTCCACTATTATCTCCAATATATAATATCTCCGTATTTACCCTTATGTCATCACTTACGAAAATGTTTATCCCAATCTTTGTTTAATTCTTCATTAATTTCTGACCATTTTATATTTTTTTTACTGTAGAAGTTTTGTATTTTCCATATCCTTCCCACTTTTTCATTTCTTGCTTATCTCTATTTTCACTTGCTTTGGAATGAACTGTTAATTCTATGACATTATGGTCTGAAATACTCGCATTATAAACTATTATTTCTTTAACATAATTCATCTCGTTCACAAATACTAGGTCTAAAGTATTTTCCTTTCTTGTTGGCAGGTGATTTATTTGTTGAATGTTGTATTCTAGTAGCATATCTAATAGCTTTTCAAATTGCCTCTTATCTTCTGCAACTACTATTACTCTCTTTTTATATGATAAGTACAACCACAATCTCCTATTCGTTCTTTCCATTCTACGAAAGGAAAAAAGTTGAAGTCACCAGATATGAGAATAGTCCAGTCCTTGTGATTTCTACATATCTCTCCAATTTTTCAATTATTAAGTCAAACTCTTTAGTATTAGGAGGTCTATATATTACTATGTTCATCAATTTTTCAGATTCAAATTCTACCGCTATTAGTTCACATTCTGAGTTACTATATTTCTCATATATTTTTCCTTGTTTTTGTCTTTCCCATATATTGCGGTTCCCCCTTGATTCTATTTTTTCTATCTGATCTATAAGTTTGGAACCCTTTTATTTGATCATCATTCCCATCTCTTGGGAATACCAGGTTTCACTTATATTCATTATATCTATTTTCTTTTCATTTTGGGTTAGTTCTTCTAAGTTACTCTATTTTCTTTTTGAGTTACTCGTAACTAAACCCTGCGCATTCATCACTATGATGGTTTGCGTGTTTTCTCCTTCATTTAATACTGATAGTAATAAGGATTTTCCCATGTCTCTTTCCTGTTCTGGTATGTTGTTCTTTTTTTTCATTTACCAAAAGAAATTCTGACATTAAAAAATCCACTTTTCCATAATATTTGATCTTCCTTCATCATAATTATTAAATTTTTTGTGTCTGAATCTGCAATTTTCTCGTCCGTTTCTGCAATATCCTCGTGCATAATAAAGTACAGTTATTATGTCTTGAGTAGAATTTTCGGAGCTGATGCTTTGAAATTTTTTGCTGGACACCTCTGCATATCTCATTGGTGGTTTGCTTTTCTCTTTTACCTGATATTCTTGATTTCTCTCTTTATTTGTTTTCTTTCTTATTTTGGATTTTATTACTTGGTTGGTTAGTTATTTGATTTATGATTCATGGCTACAGGGATATTTGCATTTTTGTCGAACTTACATCCTTTTCCTTCTTTTAGGTTTTTACATATTTTTGGATGCAGCATCTCTGCAATCATCCCCATATCCATCTAAGTATGCACATTTACATATATTTCATAGTTTTGACATATCTTAGGATGTTTTGTAGTAACATCTTTTCTCCAAATCTGCAATTCCCTCTTTTCAAAAGGTTGCAGATTTTGTCTTTCTTGTCTATTTTTTCCTCTTTCCGTCATTGTATAGATCTGGGTAGAGCCTCTTCGGGATTTGCTTTTCTGTTGTCATATCGTAATTTATTTCTTCGTAGGTATGCTGCTTTATTGCCTCATATGTAGTATCAATGAGTATCTCTGCATCCATACTTTTATCTTGTTCTTTGTTTTCCTTATTTTTTTCTGTCATTTCATTTGTTTGTTTTACTTCTCTTCCGTTTTCCTCTTCTTTTTCTTTTTCTTCTTCTTCTCTCTTCCTCTTCATCCTCAACTATTTGTACATTCATCTTGATTTAATAACATTTGTCTATCCATGATAGACATGTTGAACAAAAAATTCTTGTATCTTTCTCAAATCTTGTATTACCTCAGCACACTGTGGATGGGTCGGAATGTTGCATGCAGCACATTTTCTGATTAGGTTTTTTGTGGATTGACTATGCTATACCAAACCTTACACAGTTTGCATGCTTTTGCATTCTTTTTCCTAATGCATCATTAGTATAATTCACAAGATTCACCTTATTCATTTTCTTGTCGGAATATGTTGGTTTATGTATATTTTCTTTATGAGGTCTCTTGACCACTTGGATTTTATTTGGAACTTCTTCAATTATTTTTCAAGATGTTTTCATTAGATTTGTTCCAGTTTGAAGGCTTATATCCTTCTAATATATCTATGAATGCTTTTGTATCTTTTTGGTTAGGACTGTTGCTGATTTCATAGAGAGAAATGCAGTTCCCTTCCTGCTACCTCAATCGTATTGCGAATCTGCTAAACACGCCAAATTACGCCACCTTTTCCCGCAGTTGGAACTTACTGCCATCTTGTCTGATTTATTAGTATTACACTTGATAACTAACTTAGAAGACGCTTTATCCTCTACTTTTTCACACTAATCTTATCACCGATAGTTCACGAACACTTCTAGATATTTCTCAAATTCTAGTCGTATGTTAAACTTGTGATATCTGTTGATTATTGTGACTTCACGCGGGTACGTCTCACCAAGCAAGATGGCTACACAGAGAGAGAGAGGAGAATGACCGAGAGAGACGAGAGAGAGAGAGAGAGGAACAGAGAGAGAAGACGAGAGTGACCTCATTCCTTGAGAGAGAGAGAGGAGAGGGAAGGAGAGAGAGAGAGAGAGAGAGAGAGAGTGACCTCCATTCTTGAGGAGAGAGAGATAGGAGAGAGAGGAGAAAGAGAGACGAGAGAGAGGTGGGAACTCATTTTCCTCTGGAAGCAGAGAGAGAGAGAGAGAGGAGACCGAGAGAGAGAGAGAGAAAGAGAACATTTTCCAAATTAACCACTTCGCTCAACCACTTTATGTCCTTCAACTGTTTATATCGGCTGTTTGTTTGAATATCAATTACTTGAATAACAGTTTAATGACCTCTGGCACAGGAAAAGTCAATTACGATAAAAAATGTTGTGCGTCATTCAACAAATAAACAGTCATTCGGGAAATTCAATTATTCACTGATGTAGATAATGCTCTCATTCGGGACAATATACTCCTTCCATCATAATTTATATATATATATATATATATATATATATATATATATATATATATATTTATATATATATATATATATATATATATATATATATATATATATATATATATATATATATGATGGAATGAGAATATTGTCCCGAAACTCATTATCTACATCAGTGAATAATTGAATTTCCCGAATGACTGTTTATTTGTTGAATGACGCACAATATTTTTAATCGTAATTGGACTTTTCCTGTGCCAGAGGTCATTAAACTGTTATTCAAAGTAATTGATATTCAAACAAAACAGCCGATATAATAGGTGAAGGACATAAAGTTGTTGAGTGAGGTGTCGATTTGAAAATGTTACTCTCTCTCTCTCTCTCTCTCTCTCTCTCTCTCTCTCTCTCTTTATATATATATATATATATATATATATATATATATATATATATATACACATATATATAACCTCTTCATTTCAGGTCATCTATCAACAGCTGTTGCTGGCAATTATATCGTTGTTTTTATTTTTTTATTTTACCAATACTGTTATCATAGATAATATTGCATAATAGGGCGGTAATAGGCTTCTTGATATATATTATGGAATCTATGTAAATTTAGTTTTATACTTTACTAATTTATTTTTTTTATTGTTTATAAGACCAGTGTTCCAGAAACGAAACGCAAAGATTGCAATGACAAAACTCGGCGTTATGTACCCTCAGTACGTTATAGACTATGATCTTTGCCGCTTAAATATCTGATGATAATTCCGAAACAACATTGTCCGAAGATTAGACGACACTTATAAATTCCGTTTCCTAGGTGACCTGATTTCTCTACTATTTTCAGGCCAGAAAACAAGATTAACAGGTTTCTAAGATCCTTATTAGACCAGAAAGCCATTAATAATGATACATATCAAGATTTATTAAGCACCGGAGGTTCCTACGGTATCATGTACGGTTTGCCAAAAATACATAAAGAGGGTATTCCCATAAGACCTATCTTGACAACATATGATACCCCCAATTACAAATTGGCAAAATATTTGGTACTATTGTTAACTGAATTCTCTTCGAATAGCTATACTTTGAAAAATTCGCTTAAGTTTAAAGAAAGGATTTTATGTCAGGACTCAGACCTGTTTATGGTAAGTCTCGATGTTGAAGCTTTATTCACAAATATTCCTGTGGAAGAAACTATACAGATTATTTTAACTAAGATTTTTACTGATAATGACACTATTTCACGGTTTTAATTACGACAATTTTAAGAAACTTTTAACCTTGGAGGTGCAGGGCACTCCCTTTATTTGTAATGGTAAAGCTTATGTGCAGGCTGACGGCATGGCAATGGGGAGTCCCCTTGGCTCGGTGCTTTCTAATATTTTTGTGTGCGAATTAGAGGAACGGTTGCTGGACAACTGCCCTCTGGCTTATTACCCCGTTATTTTACTGTCGTTATGTCGATGACACTTTATCTTTGTTATAGATAAATATAAAGCCGACTTATTTTTTACACTATGCTAATCTGGCCCATCCGAATATAAAATACACAATCGATTACGAAAATGATAAACTTGCTTTCTGGATATAGAAGTGTCTCGTAATAATTCAGGGTTTACACGTCGATTTTCAGAAAGGAGACATTCACAGGTTTGGGCAACAATTTCCATAGCTTCTGTAATTTCAATTTTTTAAGATAAACTCTCTTTTTACTCTCTTCCAAAAGGGCTTTTTCGTTTTCTTCTGGATGGTCTGAATTCCACAATGAGGTCACCTTTTTAAAGAAATATTTTATGATAACTGTTATCCCAGTAGTTTATTTTATAAATGCCTTCACAAATTTATGAATATGAAGCTTTTACCTAGCAATGCTATTCAGACTGTACCTAGGGTGCCGTTCTATGCCAATGTTCCATTTTTAATCAATTCGATATTCTATGCCAAAATGCAACAGATCATTAGAACTTACTGTCCGGCCATAAAAATGCCATTGCTGATCCAACAAACCCATTGACATTGGATCTATCTTTAAATATAATGACAAGTTAAACCCTACTATGGCGTCTAATATTGTCTATTCATATACTTGTCCTAGATGTGATCTAGACAATATATGCAGCCTATTATCAGTACTGTGGTTCAATTTCATATAAACGTTCGAAATATATCACCAAGATCTTGTCCCCGTTACTTGGAACCATCTCCGATTTCTCATATAATATAATTCTCAAGATTTAGTTGATAAATTAAACAAAATTACTCTTTGCCCCTGAGATAGATTCGTTAGTTTTGATGTATGTTCTCTTTTTACTAAAGACCCTATAGGACTCTTTTTTAGAATATCTTAGTAATGAACTAACTCAGATTAGATTAAATCATAAAATTTTTGGCACATAGCCAAGCGCCGGAGCCGAGGGCCATTCAGCGCATACATATCTTAAGAATAAAAAAAGTCACTGTCGTACAAACAAATACATACACAACCGATCTAACATACAAATAATTCATTCATTAACATGTTGGGTAAAAGCTAATTTTTTTATCAAATGTAACACCTAGATACTTAATGCTATCTTCATAAGGTAAAATCGAATAATTTAAAAACAGCGAGGGATCTCTTCCACTCTTCTTAATCGACAAAATCGTATAGCTTTGGTTTTTTCTGGTGAAAATTGAACCCTTTAGCACTGGCCCATGATGTTGAAGCATTAATAGCGTCTGGATCATTTGACAAGCTTCGACAGCTGTAGACTTACTACAGATTATTGCATAATCATCAGCAAAGGGCAGACCATGCACCCCGACAGGAACTTGTTCTAGTAGACCGTTGACAGCTACATAAGAGTGTTGGACTAAGGACGCTTCCCTGAGGTAACCCTTCTCTTGAGGTAAGCAGAAGAAATGTAAGAGCCCACTCTACTTTCAGGTAACGTTCTGTCAAAAAATCTTTAAGACAATAGAACAAATTACCCACAATACCCCACTCAACAAAGTTGCATAAGGGTACTCCCTCGCCAGGTAGTGTCGTAGGCTTTTTTCTAGGTCAAAGAACACTGCAACAGTCAGGTTTTGCACAGCAAAGCATTCTGTATATCCCGAGTAAGGAACATCAAAGGGTCAGAAGTAGTCTATTTTTCCTAAAGACCAAACTGCCGATTAGATAAAAGATTCTTGAATCCATATACCACACAAGTCGAGCATTGACCATCCTCTCATAAATCTTGCTAACACAACTGGTTAGAGCAATTGGCCTACAGTTCTCAGGAAGGAAAGAATCTTTAAAAGGTTTTAAAACAGGTACAATATCGATATCTTCCAAGACTCTGGTGAAGTTCCTGAAAGCCAAAAAACAAAAATGTTTAAAATGTCTAAAAGAAATTGTTTGTACTTCTAGGCAAAATCATTGAGTACAGTATATCATCTTCCCAGGATATGTTGGGGAAGATAACGAGACTGCATGATCTAATTCTTTCATGGTGAAAGGAAGATTATACGACTCTGAATTTAAACTAACAGCAGGAACAACCGTGGTACCGTCCCTAATATTCCTGAATGCAGGAGCCAGTATGTAGGGCACTAGATATATTGGAGAAATGCCTACCAAAGGTTTCTGCAACTTCTCCAGAATCAGATATGAGGAAGCCATCAATTTTAATATAGGCAAGGGAGATGGAGAAAATTTCCCTTGCAGCTTTCGATTCTGTTCCAGACTAATGACATAGGGGAATCATATTTTAATTCATATATATCTGATAAACGATCCCTCTTTGCTTGCTTAAATGTTTTCTTTTGCTTAGCAAGAGCTCTTTTATAGAGATAATTTTTATTACCAAGCAAGGATATCTACGATATCTCTTGTAGCAAATTCTTGTTATCTTTTGGCTCAAGGCACATGTATCACTCCACCAAGGTACTAGAGGACGACGAGGTTTACCCCAGAAGTTCGAGGAATAGACAGCATGGCACCACACCAGCAATATACTGATTAAATACTCATAAGCAGATGTTGGCCTGTCCCACACTGATGTGTTCAGCAATGATTTTAGTAATGCTTTCTTGTTCTTTTTTGAATGCACTACATTTCTTCTCACGGCTCGATGTTCACCCTTACAGTTTTACGCAAATTACCGGTCCTCAGAACATTCCTCGTGCTCAGGCTGGCCCCACTACGATCACAGAGTTTATTTCTGGTACAAAACGTTAGAGGGAGGTGTCCAAACCAAAACATTTAAAGCACTGGAGCATTCTCGGTCTATAAGGACGAACTTTCAGGATTCACTGTCAAGAATAAATTTCAGATGGCAGGAAAGAACTTATAAATGTTAAAATAAGCATCGATGAGCGGGGCACTTTAAAAACTTTCCAAACTACATTTGGACACATTTCCAAAATTTCCTCCATCCATTCCATTTCATCTAAATCTTACTTAAGGATAACACCCTTTGCATAACTAAAATTATAGTGAGGTTTACCTCTTTTACCATTCCCTCGGATGAAGCTTCAAATTTAGGAGCATTACCGATTGAACATTGGTCTTGGTATGAACTAAAAAACTATTGCGCCCAAAGCGAGTTACTTCTGGGCTCCCAAACATCGCCGATCTTTCTGGCTTACCAACCTTTTCACCTTGAAGAGATTGCCTCTCTCGCCATGCGTTGTGATAATTAACCACTTAGCTGGGTCTGGTGATCAGGAGATTTTACTTATTCTACAAGGATCTTTTATTTCATTAGGTGGTTTATAAATGTCAAGATACCTAGGGACCTCTTTCTTTGCCTCTACAAGTCCAACACTCATAGAATCTTACCTAAATTCTCTAAAGGCTCTGTGAGCTTCCGATTCATTGTTGAAAATTATCCAGAATTCAAAAAACCATAATTATTGCCAAGTTTATTCCATAATTCTTTGATGGTCCCAAATTCACCAAATTCATTAAATATTGTGTCATAATTCCAGTCTAAAGGGACTGGATTCACATGCAGAATATTTGTAACAAGGTGGTCATTTGAAAAGGCTCCAAAGTTACAATGAAGGAATTACCAGTTTTTTCCTTTTCCTTATCCTCGCCTAAGTCGTCAACCGAAGGTCTAAATAATGTCGCCATAAGACGAAGAATTGATGATTCATCCAGTATGGAGGCCACTTTTAGAGGACAGTGTTATCCCATACAGGGTCTGCCCTTGGGGGTACCACCCAGATATACACCCCACCCTCAGTGCTTAAGCGCCATGATGCCTGTCGAGATCAGACCCAGCACTAAGAGCAGGTTTGAAATATAAACTTTTCTCCCCTCGCTCGACCACGTTAGGTACTCGATAATTCTATGGGTGACGTGGCATGCCAACCATCTTCACCCTCCATCAAATCCAATGAACAAAGTCCAAATCATGTCCAAAACTAATCCAAAAGTCATCAACATAAAATTCGTACCTTATAAGGGAGGAAGAAGAGAAGGATGAAACGTTTTAGTAAAAGGAAAAGGGATGACTATTTAGTTGGATCAACAGTCTGGGCACCAAGGTCCAGCGAGAAAGCAGTTCCCACCGGCATCAGAACCCAAGCTGCTGAACCCTAGGCCAGCCCCCCATTCCTCGGCAAGGTTCAGCATCTGGGGGGATGAACTAACTCAGCATGAATTACCTCTACCTATAAGTCACATTATTTCACTCACTACTATGAGATTCAGGCCTCTGTAACACG
>NC_087203.1:18454616-18487116 GCF_015104395.2 Macrobrachium nipponense
CAATATGATTTCTTGATGCATCCGTGAGTTTCCCAGAATATTACAGGGACATTATTTTGGACCAAAGACATTCAGTAAATCAGGTTTCGATAATTGTGCAATTTTACTCCATTACTTGATCTCCCTTCTTTGAATTCAGTGTCGATTAAATGACATCTCTTCTAAAAACCTATATTACTTTCAACTTCCTATTTTTACATTTATGTGAACTTTAGGATTATTATTGTGTTATTCTTTTAAGCAGAGATAGAATGGTGTTTGCCTGACAATTTCATTACATTAACATAACATAATTCTATAGCGTGGAAACAGTATTATGCTTATAGTTACATCATAGATGTAACTCTCACAGCTTTTGATATTAAATTCTCATAAAATCGAATTTTTATGGTGGTTTTATTTGGTTCCGATATAAACATTACTCATACTTTCAATTTAAATGTTATCGGTTTTTTTCCTATCATAAATGAGTCATGAGTTTTCATTTGTCTACTCAATGTTTAACTCTTACCGTATGCGTGATTAATCTGTCACTTCTCTCTCTCTCTCTCTCTCTCTCTCTCTCTCTCTCTCTCTCTCTCTCAATGCCTAGATTTTTTGCTAACGTAAGGGAAACGAATTATATATGTTAGTAATGAAATATGTAAAGAAATTAAGAGTTACGATTGGTAGCGGAAAATCCTGTTTAAAAAATGTGGTAAGTTCAAAATAGTCTCTGAATCTGACTAAAAATCAGTTTCGAGAGAAAATGAGTTCCTCTAATTATCAGGGATCCGGTATACCGAAATCTTTCCTTAATTCATTCACCAGTTAGGCTAGATTCTTTTCACGAACCTCGTCCAAATCAATAGGGTTAAACGACCTGAAATTAAACCAGAAATACTTTGCATTCTAAAGAGCACGCGGAAGATTTCCTTAATTAATGAAGGTGTTAGTGCTTGTGACCCTACAGATCAAAGAGTAAATATCAGCGCATGGCTCTTTGATTAGATTAAGTTCAGGTTAGATCCCACCAGATGCATTTATCGTAACAAAGTCAATATAGTGCTGGCGACTGATGATTTCAACGATCTGTGTAAGCCTTTGATGATGCCGTTATTCTTCTGGGTTGTAGGCCATTGTAAGTATTATCTTTGTCCCCAAACTGTCTGCAAGGGCATTCCAAAGGCACATGTGAAGTGGGTCCCCTTGTCGCTCGTGATGATCTGTGGGACCTCGTGTCTGCTGACCCATCCAATGAGAGCTTTCACACAACTCTCCACCATCTGTTGTCGTACCAGTATTGCTTCGGGTCACCTGGTATTTCTGTCGATGAAGGTGAACAATTATTTGTACCCCTCAGAGAGGGGTAGTGGTCCCACTAAGTCAACGTGGAAGTGAGCGAGTTGGCAGTGTGTTGTGTGGAACGCTTCTATTCCACTCTCTCCGTGCCTTGTGATTTTTGACATTTTACATGTGAGGCATTCTCATTTCTTGTCCAGTTTTTTTATGTTCTTTTTCATTCTCTACCAGAAGAATGAAAAAGGACTCTGCTAAAATTCAGACGGTTGCCGGGTGGGCTGATGGGTGGGAAAAGGTTGTGGGTGAGAGTGAAACCCTTCCTTCTGAGGCTTTATGACAGTTATGAGTGAGGTTCTCAGTACTTGTTTCACAGGCGATGGTCATCTCTCCATTGTTGATTGACAGGTTGCTCCACGTAAGGGCGGGGTTGTCCCACCACAGTCACTGTAGGTCCACATTGTCTCTTTGTGTTGATGGAACTTCATGAAAGTGTGTCTGCTATGGTGTTTGCTGAACCTTTTAAATACTTGATGGTGCAGGATTGTCCAGCTTTTGTAAAGGCATGCACCAAGGGTTGATGGTGTGTTTGAATGATGAACTGCCATCCTTCGAGCATGTAGCAGGAGTGACGGATGGCTTTGTGGACTGCTAGGAGCTCCCTGTCCAATGTGTAGTATTTTTGTTCCTCTAACATTAACTTCTTGCTGAAGAACGCCAATGGACGGTGACCCTCTTCTGTGTCTTGCTCAAGTACCAAGCCCATCGCCATTTACTCGTCGATGTCAGGGACCTATGGGCTAGAGGAAATATTAATGTGGTTGCAGAGGTTATTGCTGGTTTTGCTGAAAGAAATGCATTACCTTGATCTTCTGATAACTTATTTTTTTAGGTTTTCTTTGCAAGCATCTGTAGATTGGACTCATGATTTTAGCAATATTTGAGATAAATCTATGATAATAATGAATTAATTCCAAAAATACTTTGTTTGTTTTGAGAAATTGGTATTTGCAACGCCCTTTAAACATCCTTAAGGTGTTGCTTGAGGTTGGGGTTAAACCCTGGATAGGTGCGACGGGTCGCACACAACCCGAGGAGTGTTTAAAAAAACATGTTTTTTTCCCATAAATCATCGTCTATCTCGAATCTGGGTGTGATTGACCTGCAAGAGGCCAGCAGTCCACACACTACAATCATGTCAGAACCTGCCTTTGCCTTGCCTTTGTCCTTCCCCCTTTTCTGAGAATTGCTCGGGTCGAGCTCGACTCCCACGCACCTTTAATGTGTGGGGGATCGAAAGGCAAAGTAATTAAGTAGTGAACTCCTGTCTATCACTGTTGATACTGGTAATGTTTTGTATTGTTGGAAACTGCGGGTGGATGGTGTGTGTACCATATGCATGCCATTGGTTGTGGCTGAGATGCCTTACATTGTCATTTGGTCCAATTTCCTTTGAATGCCATTTTCTCAGTTATTGCATTCTTTGCAGTTCTCATCAACAATGGACAGCAGGCAGTATTCTCTGGGCATGGATGTCATCAACTTACTTCTAATGGAATTAGAAAGTGATGTTGATGACAATTTAGTGGTTGCTGACACCTCTATAGCAAAAATCTTGAGTGTGTGAGAAAGGTATGGAGGTGAAGCAGATGACCTTCAAATGACTACAAGAGGAGTAGGTGAGATAGGGGGGTGGAGGGAGTAGTGGGTCTGTGCCTTTTCTGGTGGCAGATTACATCAGCTTATGTCAATAAACCATCGACACACTGTATGAAGAGAGAGAGAGAGAGAGAGAGAGAGAGAGAGAGAGAGAGAGAGAGAGAGAGAGCGAATAACATTTCTGAGCTTTATCTTATGACAAAGCTTCCTAACTGCAATAATGGCTATACACCCTCATATATTATTAATTAAAAAAAGAGCAATAGGTTCACCATAGCAAATTCAATTTTTAGTTTTTTTTAGTGCAAGTCAGATAGTTCAGGTGGCAGATTTGGCAGTCGAAGTTGGTGTGGATAGTAGCCATTTTATTTTACATACCCGAAAGGTGAGTTAGCATGTCTCTATAATCTATATATTCTTGTTTTCTATAGAATTTGTGATATGCTGGTATATTTTCATGCATAAATATCATATTTTATAATAGCTACAATGATTTTTATAACAAATTTTCATGGTGAACCTAGGAGGTCAAAAAATGACCTTTAGATTTTGCCCCTGATATAACAGTAAATTACATCTTAGTGCAGATCTTTTTACATAATTCCGTTCTAGGATAATATGAGTTTATTCTATAAAAAAAATTAGTCACTTCCTATTTCATTTAGGTACCACACCCCAAAAATCGTGAAATTTTGACAAATTTTTTGGCCAAAAAAACTTACCCTTTTTTTCTCTTTTCAGATTTTGACCTCTATGGGTCTGACACCTTTTGTGGCAGTCACATATTGTAAATATTAGTTTTTAGGAAGAATTCCCTCAATTTTTGTGATTATACAGCTTATTTTGTATTTTGTAAATATTTTTGTAAATCATTTTTTGTATATACTTATTTTTTTTAACATATTTGTAATAAATATTTAATTTGTAGATGGGTATGATTTATCGTTTCAGTAGTTTTTATCAAGGCTTAAATTGATTTTAGAAAATAAAATGTAAAGCATTCTAGTAAAAATAAATTTTTTGCAGATTTTTCTGAGCGCTCGGGTCGAGCTCGACCCGTATGCACCTTTATGGGGTACCAATATAGTGAAACCTACCCAGGGTAAATATGAGGATGCTGTCAACGTAAACCACGCAGAAGGGAAGGTTACCTGGGAGTTTGTTCATAAGTTTTTGGAAGGTTGCACCTACGTTCTGAAGGTAGTTGAATGTGTACATGCCAAAGTGGGTGATGATCATGGTCCTTTCTATATCTCCCTTTGCTACTGGAACTTGGAAGTATCTTTCAGCAGGACTATTTTGGTGAAGCTGTTTGCTCTTTTCACATGATTGGTTGTCTGCTATGTTTGCGACAGGTATCTGTCTGGCTTTGTTTTGACGTTTAGCTGCTGGTAGTCTCCACACGGGTGCCATGCGAAGGGGGGGATGCCTATAGGCTGGGGGGCTTTTTGGCATATTCCTTCATTCCCCATTTCCCTGAACAATTGTTTGGCATAGGAAAGTTTATCTGGGCTAAAAGTCTGAAGCTTGAGTGGATTGGAGGCCTTCCATTTCTATGTGGTGCTGGATGCTGTGTTTTACTGGTTTGGTTAAGTCGTGCTGCAGGTCGTTCATGAAAACCTCTTGGTAGTCTTGTAGAAGTCAGAGTATTTCTTGAGGCAGGGAAGTTGCTGCGATGGGACCTGTTAGTTGTCTCTGCTGTGGATATGTGGAGGTTGGTGGGTGGGACAGGGCTGAGTCATTCGTGTGGGCTGGCTGGCACAAATGATTTCCATGCTCCAATGTCGATGATGAATTCTGAGTTTGACCTGTCCCTGATGAAGAAACGTTCATATCTGGAAGAAAGACAGCAGTAAGCAGACACAGATTCTCTTACGAGGCTACCAGTCTGCTCACCGCTGAAGTTTCTGTAAACATCTTGCATTTATATTTTCGGGTTTTTTTCCAGAATCTTCAGTGGAAGAAGCCCATTCTCTCTATTGGTTTACCTTTCTTCTGTTTAGTCTTCCCCTTTAAGTTGTTTGGGGAACCTCTACTTGTGAACTGGGGGAGCTGGTCCCTCTGGGTCGCAGTCAGATTCCGTTGAAGTTGGTTGCTGAGATTTACATGCTGCAGCTGCTTTGGGTGGTTTGGGTGGGCTCTGCTGTCTTGGGTGCTATGTGTACTGAATTGACCAATTTTAGGAATTCTTTGATGGGTATGGTGGAAGCATTGAAAATGACTGCCACTGTTTGGTGGGGCAGCTTTGTGAGGAGGACCTCTCTCACAAGGTCTGTGGTTGACTCAAGTTGGCTGTTTGCATTGGGTAGCTTTATGAGTCGCTGCCACAGCTTGTAGATATGCGATGGTTGCTTGTCTCCAATGGTTGTTCAGGAATTTCATGGCATGCTGAAGAATGGCTCCAGCTGATGGGGGTTTGAAGTTCTGTGAGCCATCCTGCGACTTGCTCAAAAATGCTGTCTGGCAGGAATTCAAGGACAGCGTCTGCTTTGCATGCTGAGGAAGTAATTTTCTTCAATTGAAATATTGTCTCTGTTAGGTATTTTATGTTTATAACTACCTATTACCAGAGGTTATATTTGTGCTTACAGATACTTACTACTCATTAAGCATAACTACCCTGTTAACTATCTTGTCTTCTTTTAAACTGTATATCATTATAAGTAGTCTTTAAAAATAAAGTCATTCAAGAAGGATCTATCTGAGTTTCGTGTCCATAAACAAATATACTTCAATGGCGACGAGGAACTGACTCACGAAAGGGAAAATTAAGGATGGCGCATTTGGGGAACATAGCAGCATATGACAAATCCGAGGACTTTGAAGATTATGTCGAAAGATTGATCAGTTCTGCTTAGCAAATGACATAACAGAGGAAGATAGAAACGGGCAGTTTTCTTGAGCGCCGTCGGCGCTCCTACATATGGACTTCTGAAAACATTGCTTGCCCCTAATAAGCCCTCATCAAGGACTTATTGAGAACTTACTGAGCTTGAAAAATCACCTCCACCCAAAACCCATCCTGATAGCTGAACGTTTCAAGTTTACAATAGGAAACAACGTCAGGAGAATCCATCACTGATTATGCAACAGAGCAGCGGAAATTGGCGGAAACATGTCCAGTTTGGTGCTTTTGCAAGAGGAAGTTTAAGAGACTTGTTTGTTATTGGATTGGCCAACCGCTCGGCACAGAGGAAACTATAAGTGTAACAGGAGCTTGACTTAAAGAAAGCATTTCGATTGTGCTAAGTCAGGAAATGGCTGATGAAAACGTCACGAAGATTCAGGGTCAAACTCAGGAGGTAAAAAAATTGTTGTTGGGCCAAAAGCTTCTCTCCTTGAGTGTTACCGTTGCAGGAAGACAAACCATAAGGCTGATGTTTGTTTCCATAAGGATACTGAGTGTAATGGGTGTCATAAAAAAGGACACCTTCGTAGAATGTGCCGAATGGAAAATCACACACAGCCAATCGAAATTGGAAATATGGAAGACAAGGAAGGAAACGATCGATTTCGGTCAACATGGCAGAGGAGAAGACCAGCGGCTCGGAAGAAGAAACTACAGAGTGCAAACTACAGGATGAATTGGTGCATACATTGAAATACTGTGTAAGAAAATGAAAGCAAGACATAATAAGGTTCCAGAGATAATAGTGAAAGTTAAATTAAAATGGGATACCAATTGATATGGAATTGGACACGGGAGCTTCTGTGTCATGATAAGTGAAGAGTTCTACGCTAAACATCTGAAAAATACAGTACTTCAATCCAGCGATATTGTGCTGAAAACCATGACAGGAGAAAAAATAGAAGTCGTCGGGATATGCTACGTAACTATGGAAGTTCATGGACACAGTGGTGGAGAGTGCCATTGTATGTGGTACAGGGGAATGGACCTGCCTTATTCGGTAGAGACTGGCTGCATTTTGCGAAATTTGTCTGGAAAAAGTTAGCTGTAAAATCATCTGCATTCTGGTATTCTGAAAACCTCAAAGTTAGAAGAACTGTTAAGGAAATATGGTGATGTCTTTGATGGTGAACTGGGTACAGCCAAGAATATAAAGGCTCATATTCGTTGTAAGAAAGGATGCAAAACCAATCTTTTATAAAGCGAGG
Organism: Macrobrachium nipponense; assembly: GCF_015104395.2. Classification (NCBI taxonomy): domain Eukaryota; kingdom Metazoa; phylum Arthropoda; class Malacostraca; order Decapoda; family Palaemonidae; genus Macrobrachium; species Macrobrachium nipponense. Next base: position 18,461,670 of record NC_087203.1, read on the forward strand.
ACAGTTCCTTATGCAATCAGGGATGCTGGTGAATGCAGAACTTAAAAGACTAGAATTGGAAGGAATTATTGAGAAAGTTGACTATAGTGAGTGGGCGGCACCTATAGTGCCCGTTTCAAAAGACAATGGTTCCATTAGGATCTGTGGTGACTTCAAGGTCACCATAAATCGTTATGTGGAAAACCCTGAACATATAATGCCAAATCCAGATGAAACTATACCAGCGACTGAACGGTGGAAAAACTTTCTCAAAGTTAGATTTATCGCAAGCTTATCAGCAAAGTGGAATTGGATGAGGATCTAGGAAATATGTCACGATTAACACACCACTTGGTTTGTACAGATATACACGTTTACCATATGGTGTCTCAGCAGCACCACAACTTTTTCAGCTTTAATGGATAAAGTTCTGCAAGGAGTGCCTTGTGGATGCAACATAGATGATATTAGTCTTACTGGGAGAACCGAAGCTGAACATTTACACAATCTTGAAAAGGTACTGAGCGTTGCACATCAATGGGTTGAAATGTAATTTGTCGAAATGTGAATTTATGAAGCCCTCTTAAAATTTAAATATTTGAGTTTCATTGTAGATGAAGAGGGCATTCATATGACGGAGGATGCCATTGCAGCAGTCACGGAGGCACCAAGGCCAGAATCAAGGTCTGAAATGCATTCCTTCCTGGGGCTGGTAAACCATTACCGTCGCTATGTGCATACTCTCATCAGTCGCAGCGCCTCTCACGGAATTACTGCATAAAGACAGAAAATGGCATTGGTCAGTAGAGTGTGAAAGAGCTTTTTCCGAGATTAAAAAAATGCTGACCACTGAAACAGGAATATTAGTGCACTATGATTTGAGTAAAACTGTGAAGTTGGCAGTAGATGCATCACCCAAAGGACTGGAGCGTGCTTTCCCATATCACCAGTAACGGAGAAAGACCAATTGCTTATGCATCAAGAATGTTTAACACCCACTGAACTTAACTATTCCCAAATTGAGCGTGAGGGTTTGGCAATCATCTTTGGACTACGGAAGTTTCATCAATATTTATATGGTCGTAAATCACCCTTATTACAGATAACAAACCACTGTCATACATTCTGGGACCCAGGAAGGGCATTCCATCCTTGCAGCTGCAAGAATACAACGCTGGGCTAATACAGTTAGCAGCTTATGATTATGACATTGAATTACATCGTTCAAGTGACAATGGAAATGCTGATGCACTCTCACGGTTGCCTTTACCAGATTGTGACTCCGATGCATCAGATAAGCATGTAAACTGGACACAAGAAGCAACTGCATTTAACATGCACCAGGTGAACTCTCTCCTGTTACTGCGAAATCTGTTGCAAGGGAAACTTTGCATGATGCTGTACTGGCTAGAGCTTTATATTATACAAGAAATGGATGGCCCAGACTCTGAGGACATAGCACAGGAACTGAAACCCTTCATAGCCGTCAGCGTGAGTTTTCAATTGAAGAGGGATGTCTTCTATGGGGTGCCAGGGGTGGTAATACCGTCGAGGTATAGGATTCAAATCTTAGAAGAGCTACATGGTGGTCATCCGGGGATTGTTAGGATGAAAGGATTAGCTCGCTTGCATGTGTGGTGGCCGAATATCGATCAAGATATTGAAAAACACTGTGCAAGGGTGCTCTGCTTGTCAGGATACTCAGCCAATGCCGACTCGTGCTGAGGGTAATCCGTGGAAATGGCCTTCTGGTCCGTGGAAAAGAGTACATGTTGATTTTGCAGGACCATTCTGGGACAAATGTACCTCATTATGATTGATGCATATTCAAAATGGCCCTGAAGTACACCCAATGAAATCAGTTACAACTATGAATACCATCGAGATCATGCGGCGGGTATTTGCCTCAGCATGGGTTTGTGTATGAGCTCGTGTCTGATAATGGAAGACAGTGTGGCTGAGGAATTTAAAGAGTTCATGACCAAAATGGTGTAAAGCATATACTGATACCCGCTTATCACCCAAGCAGTAATGGGCAGCCGAAAAATACAGTAAGAACATTCAAACAAGGAATGAAAAGGGCGATGAGAACATTGCAATCGTGTAATACATCTTAAATACCAAGTTTGTGTCAATTCTACTGACTTACCGAACTACACCTCACTGTACAACAAAGCGCACGCCTGCAGAGCTCATGGGTCGGCAGTTACGCACTCGCTTGATTACTACACCCAGAGCATCTCAGCGAGTTGAAAGAAAAGCCTCAGAGAACGAGAAACCAATGAGGTCGAGTATAGGGACGTGGTACTGGTCGGGATTATCGTCAAAATACCAAGAAGGGCATATGGACTCGAGGAGTTGTGGTTCTTAAATTGGGTCCATGCACATACAATGTACAAGTGGACGGTAACTTAATATGGAAGAGGCATATTGATCAAATGAGACTGATCTCCAATGATTCTCAAGATAACAAAAAATGAACTTTTAGCACGTGATTTTTCAGAGTTGGTCAGCTATCCAGACCCGCCATTACCAAGATTGGTTGGTTGGTTTTATAAATTTATTTTGGTGTAACACCAAGCACTGGGGCAGCAAAGGCCATTCAGCGCTTACTGTATAACTATGATACTATAAGACGTGTTATATCATATAAAGCAGGTTTATTTACTTTGAGGTAATTTACTATGTTTTGAAGCGGGGCATTTTCTCCCAATAGTTCTTCAAGTGGTATGTTATATATGTGTTGGATCTTCGTTTTCTTTTGAATTTATTACATTCAATTAGCAGATGACGGACTGTGACAAGAGTACGACAATGGTCACAGTAAGGGGCTGTCTTTCCTCGCCTTGCAACATCAAGTATTTGTGTGTTAAGTATGTGTGTCCTATTCTTAATCTTGTTAATATGACATCTTCCCTTCTTGACATTGTTGCTATTCCAAGGTTTTACAGATGGTTTTAATCTGCTTTAATTATGATTCAATTCTAGCCATTCTTTTTCCCATTTTGATTGACAGTATTCATTTATTGTTTGTTTTAATGTCATTGTAAGGTATTTGTATTTTTTTGATAGACTCCCTTTTTTACTGCCTTTTTGGCTTCTTTATCCACCTCTTTCATTACCCTTTATGCCCACATGGGAAGGGACCCAACATAGTTTATATTTATAGATTTCCGTTTTTACTATTATATCTATCCACTCCCTTATTTCTTCAATTACGGGATGAGAAACTGTGTATTGTCTTAGCGCTTCTAAAGCACTGTAAGAATCCGTGTATATTACAAAGGTATCGTTTGCCTTCCCCACCATAAAGGTGTGTTTTATAGCCTCTAATATAGCATTTATCTCTGCAGTGAATATCGAGCATATTTTGGGAATTTTTTATTTTTCCCTTATTTTTATATTTTTGTTACTACAGCATAGCCTACACCCTCCTTCGACTTGGAACCATCTGATAAATAAATCTAATGTCCCGTTTATGTTTTTCCTGGTGTGACAGAAATTCACTCTTTAATTGTGCATCGGTTACCTTTTTATTAAATGTTTTTTCACAGATTTCTATTTAGCATGTCTCCACGGAGGTATTTTCGGAGTGGTTATTTTTGATATGCGTACTTGTTCCTAATTTTCTGGTGTTCTATATCAGGTTTAATATATTTTCCAATGGTTTAGAGGCTCTTGGTTTATTGTCATAATTATTTGTTATGTTCTTCATATATTTGGTGTTTGGATTATCATTAAGGTTATTTATTTAGCTATATATTTTAATCCAATTTCTTCTCTTCGTACTTTCAGGGGATCTATTCCTGCTTCTACATACAGACTTTCCACGGGGGAAGTTCTGTAGGCTCCAGTGCATAGTCTAATACCCATGTTATGTATGACATCCAGTTTACTTAGACAAAGAGCCTTATATACTTTTATCAGAGAGGTTCTATCAGCACCCCACTCATTATGCGCAATTACTTTTATTATATTTAAGGATTTTCTTACTTTTATCGCCAGTTGTTCTATATGTTCTTTATATGTAAGTTTTTTATCAAGTATTACACCAAGGAATTTTATCTCATCATCATATTCAAATTATATCATTTTTTATGAATAAAGTAGGAATTAATTCCTGTTTCTTGATCTTGTAAATCTGACCGCTTTATTTTTTTGCGGTGAAAATTTAAAACCCTTGTTATCGGCCCATTTTTTTATCCTATTTATGGCTGCTTGCAATCTGTTGGTTATGTCCAGCGCTTTTTCACCACTACTATATAATGACGAAGTCATCTACAAAAAGGGATCCTTGGACTCCTGGTGGGATCATTTCTATTATCTCATTTATTGCTATAGCAAACAATGCCACGCTTAGTACACTGCCTTGTGGAATTCCTTCCTCCTGGATAAATGATTCAGAGATTTCTGCCCCACTTTGACTTTTATATATCTTTTCAGAATAGGAATTCCCTAATATATTCATATAAATTGCCTCCTATTCCCCATTCTATCAATTTTTTTAAATCCCTCCCTCCAGGTGGTATCATAGCCTTCTCTAAATCAAAAAATCTCCTATTGTTTGTTTTTTTACCAACCATTGAATTTTGTATCTCCCTTGTAATCATTAAGAGGGGATCTATGGTACTTTTATTTTTCCTGAATCCAAACTGTCTGTTTGATAATAGCTGTTTATTTTCTAATACCCATATTAATCTGTATTCACCATTTTTGTTTCAAATATCTTACTTAGACAACTAGTAAGGGCTATTGGCCTATAGCTGCTTGGGGACTCTGGGGTCTTTTCCTGGTTTTAATCCTGGTATGATTAAAGATTCTCCTCCAGGTTTTAGGTATGCTGTGAGAGTGCCATAATTCATTTAAAATTTCTAATAAGAAGGTTTTGCTTTCATCTGGTAGATTTTTTATCATTTCATATCTAATGTTGTCTTCCCTGGAGCTGTCGGACTTGCAAGTTTCAGGACATTTTCCAGTTCTTCCATGGTGAAAGGAAGATTATAGATTTCCTGATTATTAGATTTTTATTGGTATTGGGACATAATTTTTGATTTTTAATTGGAATTTTTTGTATAGTTCGAGATACTAGATGTTTTTGGCGAAGCATTTTCCCAATTCATTTGCTACTAGTTTTGGGGTTTGAAAATATAGTTGTTTTCTACTTTTAATGTAGGTAATGGTTCTGGCCGATATCTACCTGCAGTTTATTTATTTTCTTCCAGATTTCTTTGTCTTGAGTTTTAGAATTTATATTATTAATATATTTTTTCCATGAATTTCTTTTGGCTATCTTGAATATTCTTTTCTGCTTTGCTTTAGCTCTCAAATATGCAATTCTATTGGCATCACATTTATGTCTCAGATATCTTCTAAAGCATGTCCTCGTTATCTTCCTTGCTGCTTTACATTCCTCATTCCACCAGGGTACCAGTGGTCTAGTCGGATGCCTGAGGTAACTGGAATAGTTTCATTTGCTTATCATCTATTGTTTTTATTAGATGTTCATAAGCATCTATGTGGTTTGTAAAGTCAGATATTTTTTGTTAATCACCGTTTTCTCTTTATATAAATTCCAATTTGCTTCCTCCATTTTCCTCTTCGGTATATATGTTATATATTATTATTTTTAGCTCAATTGTATTGGCAGTGGTCACTCCCAAATAAATTATTATTTACTTTCCAACTGAAATCTGGCAATTTCTGGGGAAACATAAAGTGATGTCTATTGCAGATGAGGTATTATGATAAACATCAAATCTTGTTGGAGAACCATCATTTTAAAATAATCAAATTTTTGTTATCTATAAATCTAGGACAGTGTTTCCTCTCCTGTCAGATGATTGTACTTCCCACATGGGATGTTTTGGCGTTGAAGTCACCTACTAATAGGTAAGGTCTTGGTAATTGTTCTATTAGATTTTCTAAATCTTCCACTTGTAATGGTCTATTATTCAAGATGATCTATTAAGCGACTTTCTAAAGATGGTTCCATGTATATTGAGCATATTGTTATTTTTTTTCCAGGAATACTTGAACTGCACATGCCTGTATTACTGAGTTAATCCTAAACAGGTTGGCATTTGATTGAAGAATGCGTTATGATTGCAGTTCTCCTTGGCTGTTGTCATTTAAAATTGTGTTTGATTTCCACACATTATAATTTATGCCAGCATTGAGAACATTGTTACCTATTTTAGTTTCCTGTAAGCAAATGATATTTGCATTACATTCTCTAATTAATGATTTTAAGTTTTCATTATTTGATACGTATCCTCTAATATTCCATTGTAAAATAGACATTTTAAAAAGGTTTTGGGTTTTGTTTTAAGGGTTTTGTTTTAATATCTTTATTTGTTTTCCTGAACTTTGAATTTTATTGAAGGTGTATAATTTGCTGTACTTTGTTCTTCTTTTGGTGGTGATGTATTTCTGCTATTGTTTTCGTTATGGCTGAAGAGTCTCAGGTGTTCTTTTATTAGGGGTGCATTTAAATGGCTTTGATCTTGGGTTCTATTCAATACTTTCTTCAATTTTATCTGATGTTTTAACTTTCTTTTATTTGGGTTCTCTTTTTTCATTTTTAGTTTGCAAGAAATTTTCGTTGACTTTGTCTTCTCGGTATTCATTTTTTTTGCTTTCCATATAGATTTGTTGGGTCTTACGGATTGTTTGAATTTGTTTCTTGGATTTGGGGGGGTGGGGTTTGTTTCAAGTAGTCCTTTTTTGTCTTTTGACTTAGCTCTTGTATTTTGCTTGTCCTCCACATTCATCATGTCTTCTTGCATTCTGGTGTTGGTAATATATTATATAAATTTGTGTTGCTTATATGTTCTGTAGCTTCCGAGCTTGGAATTTTGGGCCTTTATATTATGAGTATTTTCAGTTTGATTTATACTGTGCAATATTGTAAGGAATTTGGTTGCGCTTCTTTATTTACTACCCTCTTTATATGTGTATTTTCCTTGCTGGGTCTTGTAAACCTCTTAACTTTTAGTTCTATCTTCGCTTCTCTTATTGACAATTCCACTCCTTTCTTGTAAGATTTTAGTTCAGTATTGTATAGGTAATATGTGCATTCCTTCGATCTTGAGTGGTGATTCTGACCACAATTTATGCAAATTGGGTTTTCACAGTCCCATTTTGTTGTGTGGTTGTATGATCCACAACATGCACATCTTGGAGCTTCTCTACAATTTTTATTTGAATGGCCAAATTTATTACATGATTTGCACTGTAGTGCTATAGGGATATATGGTCTTATCTCTCTCGTCTGCCCTAATACTTTAATAGTAAAAGGGAGTTCATTTCCTTCAAATTTCAATTTAGCTATTTGTATATTGATTTTTGAATTTTTCTTACTTGGGATATCATAGATGTCACAATCTTCAATGTTTTTATATTTTTCTTGACGAGTCCATTAACATATTTTTATCTATTAGTTCGTCATCATTATTTGGCAGGATTATTGTACCACAAATACTATTAAGTTTATTATGCTTGGTGACTTTTATTTTTATGTTATCTATGTTCGTAAATTTTGTAAGTAGTTTTCTGATTGGGCTTTAGTCGTGGTTTCCACTATCCATGTATTTGTTTGCGTTTGACGAAAATTTCATGTTTTCTGTTGGGTATCTGGTCAGTAAATAATTTTCCAATTTTAAATTTGAAAATCTTGTTTCACTTGTTCTATGTCAAAAATCTTGTCCAAACTGTCTTTCCAAAAAGTGATTCAAATAAAGCTAGCGAAGGGCTAGGCTGGAATTTTCTTTTGATAAATCTTTTTGGCCTAGTAAAGGCTCCATGGTGCTATATTTGGATTGAAGTGTCCAAAAGGGTGTCCTTGTCGTTTCCAGGGTCAGATGGTTATCTAGTGTCATGGGGTCACATGTTCGGGGGACTGAGTTCCATAGTCAATTTCCATTTTTCCTTTTTTTTTAAAATTACAGAGAAACCAACTGCAAGCCATGGTAAAAACTGGGTCTCTCTCAAAGACTCTCACCAAAGACACACAGCAGAGACCAACTCCCATATGTCCACTCCCTACCCTCACCCCGAAGGGATGGCTCTAACATAACAGATTGGCTCAAGTGTAAGCAAAACCAGCTTGATAGGACCGAGGGCATAGCTAGTATGCAATCATCCCACGCATGTTATTTTAGAGGGCAATCCGGATAAAATTGCCGAGAGTCCTACGTGGAGGGGACTTATACCTCCCCGGATTCCATAGGCAAGCCCCCACATGTAGTTCCGCCCTAATAAATATTGATGTAGAGTCATCAATATACCTCAGGGTTCCACCAAACATAATCGAGCGGCGGACCAAACCACTATAGTCCCTGCCATTTGGATCAAGGTAAATCCTAAGTTCAGAGACCCAGCTCCTACCTAACCTGCGCGAGGGTTTTAGTGAAGAGAAGGAGGACAGCTAGGGGGAGCAACTGAGCGAAAGAAAGTAAGAGATTGGAAGATGTTCAATAAGAGAAAAATGAGACATTTAGATTCAAACTAGGAGATAATTCTCCAGTTCGAAAGCCCTCTTGCCCGCTACGCAGTTTCAACCATAGGTTGGAAATGCGTAACTCCGTCAAGGCAGTCTCAAATCAAGAGGGGCCGCATTACCACCAAGAGAGTTCATAAATACTCGTGAAGAGTTGGGCGATGCAGTTGCAGGTGCAGAGAAGAATGAAATCCCAAATGTAGAAGAAAAAGGAGGAGCAGCTGCAGAAAAAATATTGGGAAATGAAAATGGTAATACTTCTGATGACTCACCTGATAGTTCGATATCTGAATTACCAAAACTTCGAAGGTCTAACGGACAAAGTAGACCACCTGACTATTTTAGAATGTAAAATGATTAATAGTATATGTATGTTTTGTATTATTTATTCAGCTATGCCACATTTAATTATTGATTGCTTTATCCTTTTATTTGCTTTAATCTTTCATTCTTTTCCCGAGGGGAAAAGGTGTTAGGTATTTATGTTATAACTACCTATTACCAGAGGTTATATTTGTGTTTACAGATACTTACTACTCATTAAGCATAACTACCCTGTTAACTATCTTGTCTTCTTTTAAACTGTATATCATTATAAGTTAGTCTTAAAAAATAAAGCCATTCAAGAAGGATCTATCTGAGTTTCGTTGTCCATCCAAATATACTTCAGTCTCCACGTGAAGAATTAAGCTTCTGGAATGTGGGGCCATGAATGGGGGCAGACGTATGGAGGCAGCAGTGACGGTATCGCTGGAAAGTATTGATACCATTGGGGCTGGTGGGTCTGGGCTGGTCATCCCCGTGGTTACCAAAGTAGCGAAGGCATGTGTAAGAAATGCGTCTACGAACTTACTGATTTATTCGACCAAAAAAACAAACAGGTCAATGGTTATGTAGTAGCCTTAGACGATGGGAAGAAAACAGAGGTCATAGCACAGTCAACTGTGTTTGTTGAAGGATAGAAAGATGTATATAAATCGATGTACAAGACACGAATGAAGTTATGATACATATAGCTAAAATACTGACATTATAATGAATTTAGTAATGTTGATACTTTTAACATACCACAAATATAAATGATAATATATTTACTAAAGATGTGTCGGCGTATGCTGTGTTTCTTGTATATGCGTGTTTGGTGCACAGAGATGCTTGTTGTGAGGAGATTAGCCAGCTAGGTAAGATGAATGGCGTGTGGGTCCGCGTAGGACCCTACAATATCATTGGCAATAAAATGGTTACTGACTGAACAATTGTTTGAAAAAGTATCCAAATAAAAGTTGGAGCATTAACTCTCACTTTTTTCAACCCTCAAGAAAATCATATCTTTTAAGCAATACTCACGTTTTGTAAAAAAGGAGTGTTTATTTCAAATAAATAAATGAAGATCAACTCGATAACAGGCATCATCAAAGATTTGTACTCTTACCACAGTTACAGCCACTTCGGAAAGATTATATTGTTCTATATTTCACGCCCCGGTGATTTCTTCAATTAGACGAGTACATTTTCTTCCCAAGCTTCCTGGCGAGAGTTACTGATGAGTGAATTTGATTTCCTTTTTAGTCGAAGAAATCAAGAATCTTCCTACTTTCTCCAACAAAACTTTGAGGGCATATGGCGTGGATGTTAGTGAAAACAGTCGGCCATTATTTTTTCGGAAAGGAGTCATTATATGGTGGGTAAAACTTAGGTCATTCCATCGCGTTTATTTGTCTTTGAGTGAAATTCCTGTAATACATTTGTCAGGGGGGAAAAGTTTCTTTAAACTTCGAATCATGGAAGTCATTCCATGGCAAAGGGGCTTTGGCTGCTGTAATTTATATAAAAAACTTATAAGATATAAGAAAGAATAGATATGGCTCTCTCTCTCTTTACATGTGCAAACTTCTTCCCATACAATGGTGTTTATCATGGGAAACGCGACATAGGTAACATTTTATCCTTGCAAAAAATAATGTAGATCATCCAGCACCAGCGAATTTTAACAGCCCCCCCCCCCCCCCCCCCCCCCCCCCCCCCCCTCCCCCCCACCCCCCCCCCCCCCCCCCCCCCCCATATTCCATAAACAAATAGAATTTGACTAGAGGCCTTGATATTTGGCGCCCTTTATTAAGCTACATATTACATCTTATTAACTTACATTAACTGCTGATGTATCTATTTATTCCGTAAAAGTAAGGTAATTATCACTAACAGCTTCTCCATTTATGGAAACGTTTTTTTTTTTTTTTTTTGAGAGCGATCCTCTTATTTCTTTCTATAATGTTAAAAAAAAAAGTTCATCTATTTGTCTTTTACACGTATTTGGTGACTTTTTAACATTTAACTAAGTGTTATTAAAGAACACTTTTCTTCATGTCTCCGGAACATTATACACATCATAATCTGATTTAAGAAAATGGAACATATAGTTATCCTGTACCTGCGAGGTATTTATGATTCGCTGTATTTTCAATCAGGGCTCGAAATTATTCAGTGGCAACTTTTCTGTATTTATTCATTGATATTGCCCAAATATACTGAATTATATTAGGAAAATGAAAACGTCTAAACCACTGATCAGGGGCAACCTCATTTAGTCTGATGTATTATGGCCACCGCCCTCTCATTAAATTCGCCATAAATATGAATAGGCCCGATTATCATTCTCCGCTGTAATCTAATTAAACACAGCTTTGGTCGGATAAACATAATCTTATATTCCTAACTAAAACTGTAATGTATGTAATATATGTTGCATCACTGATTATATAATGCATTACTTCTAAATGTTTTGGAAAAGCTGTTTAAATTTTGCCTGTTACATGAAATGAATAAATGAATAAATGCGTGTATTGTTATAGAGCTGTTATAGATGCTTGTATCCATATTTATGCATAATTTTACATGTGGATTGACAAACTTATTTTCGGAAGTAAGTTTTTTTATTCGTAAAAGGGATTAACCTTACGGACAAATATGACAATTTTTTAAATGCTCTCTTCATCGTTTAATGAAGGATTATCACCTGTGAAGATTTTCATAGCAACATGGTGATACAAGGTCCACAAATATTCTTTATCTCACACTTACACGCACATTCACACAGAACCCAGTTTTAATAGAATACTTATGCTGTTAAATTCTTATTTCCATATCCTTGCTAGATTGGCCGATATAGAAAAAAAAGGGGCAGTCTAAATGTGGAATTTTATATATTATGTTGTTGCTTTCCTTAGGGACATTTTTATTAGCATTCCTTTTTTTTAGTGTGTTATCATAAGAAAATACAAGGTGACATTCTATTACTAGTTTTCATTATATATTTCTTTTCAATGCCTGGAGCGATATTAGTGACCTGTTTATTTACTATTATTCTGCATTAATGAAGTTTTCTTATTGTGTTTTCATTTCAGTATCTCTGGTGAATATTTATGAAAGAAGAATCCCCAGCCTTCAGCAGAACCTCCTCAGTGCCAAGATTCATTCAGCAGGTAACCTCTTGACTGTATGATTGCAGTTCAAACATGACGCTTTGAACCAATTCTATCCCGATTGTAAGGTCTCATCGCGCCAGCTAATCTTCCTGCATCGAGTGCTAAGAAGGCCCTCTCACCCATAGAAGTAACTCACATCTCGTCAGCCCCCTTCAATATTACAGACTCTTGGCTGTAAGTCGTTCCCAGGTATAATGAAGTAAATATTAAACGACGTCTGTTGTTTGATATGGATGCACATTTTCTCATGGTTGGAATTTACCTTTTTTGGCTTATTTGTACCCGGTAGGTTTTTTAATTGTGGCATGACAAAGTAATCTTTAGATGTTTTCTATGATTTCCTTGTCAAAGTTTGATTATTCATGGATTATCAGATCTTTCATTTTACCTTTGTCTTTGAAAAGAAAAAATTATAAAATGCTCATAATCCTATAGGAAATCTATATAAATCGTAGGCGGTTCACTCACTCAAGCTCAAATGCTGAAACTTGGTATATTAGCTCCTTATATACGTCAATATCTAGATAGAACGGTGCACGAGGTTGGTGAAATGCAATATTTCTATGGCGTCCCTCGAAATGTCGCTATTTGTCACTCTGGAAGCGATGGGGTTGTTGCTTCCTGGGCGCTTTTCGTGCTTTCCTTACTTGACTTACGGCATTAGTCTTCATCTTTAACTATATTTCATTTTACTTATCCCGGTAATGACACTTGCGTTTTCCAGTTTGCGTGTATCTTCACTTTCTTAAAAATAGAAAGGAAGTTATACTAAAACCTCAATGCAAGTTATTCATGTGAAAAAACTACATAATATTAATTTCTTCAGTAACGATAGATTAAGCGAATCTGACGACTTGCAAGTAACTCAACAGTAAACTCATTCATTTAGGAAACTAAATTGATCCGACTTCACTCAGAGACGGTTGACACAATCTTGACGTGGATTCGATTTAAAGACGTTATTGATGATTGAGTCGGACACTCCAATCGCATAATGCCGCCTGACAAGAGGCACTTTACTTTTATTCTGTCTCTTACTTAAATATACTAGTAATATATATGCCGGGATCATACATAACCCTGAACGGTTGTCAAGCAGGTGCCAAAAAGTATCGACACTTCGCGCCAGAAATGTCGAACGAGCACTCGTTGGTTCATTCTGGGATCTCGTGACTTGTGAGGGAAGTGAATCACAAAACACGAGACCGCCACGCTTGTAAGAGGTTTACAATTGCATGAGAAACTTTCTCGACCTCTAAGATATGGAAATGAAAACAATTTTACGAAACAAAACTGCCAAGTGAAATACCAAGTCTTGCTTCAAAACTAAATCAAGGTCAACATTCTTAACTTAATCTGACGATAATAATGCAATATGAAACAATCTTCATGTTGAGAGAGAGAGAGAGAGAGAGAGAGAGAGAGAGAGAGAGAGAGAGAGAGAGAGAGAGAGATTACCAAAGTCGAAATTTCCTTCAACCACTTTATTTACCTCAGCTAGTATGTCAGCAATTCATTTGATTATTTATTTAAATTACAAAAATGACTTTATATGAATAACAGTTCCATGACCGCGGATACAGGAAAAGTTGATTGCGATTAAAAATGATTTACATGTCGGCAATGTTGTGTGTGCCATTCGACAATAAATAATCGTAAGGGAAATTAATTTGTTAACGGGTGCACAGACAGGACAATAGACTCATCACGTCATAATTTGTGTATCCATGTCAAAGCAAAACTCTTCATTGCAGGTCATCTGTTAAATCAACAGTCGTAGCTGACAATTATATCATTATTTTTCTATAATAATCATATAATCATCAATGATACTGTATATTAGGACGGTGTCATGAAGACAGGATCTGAATTTCAAGTTTTTACATAATAGAATCAAATGTTTCTCTAAAAAAAACATACTTTTTACTATGAATGAATCATTATGAAAACATTTAATAAAAAAATAATTTGTTTAATAAAGGACAACATGGTTTCGTACCCGGAAAAAGTACACAAACCCAACTGTTAGTCCACCGTGAAAACATATTCAAAAATATGAAAAAGCGGAAATGAAACAGATGTGGTTTATTTAGACTTTGCAAAAGCTTTTGATAAAGTAGACCATAATATATTAGCGAAGAAATTAGAAAACACAATATCGTGGATAAAGTAGGAAGATGGTTAAAAGAATTTTTACACAACAGAAAACAGATAGTTATTGCAAACGACGAGAAATCGGATGAAGCCAAGGTAATATCCGGTGTGCCGCAAGGAGTACGGTGTTAGCTGCAATACTGTTTGTTATTATGATTAAAGACATAGACAATAATGTTAAGGATTCGGTAGTGAGTAGTTTCGCAGATGACACAAGAATAAGTAGAGAAATTACTTGTGATGAAGATAGGGAACGCTCTACAAAGAGACCTTAACAAAGTATATGATTGGGCAGAGGTAAAATAGGATGGTATTTAACTCTGATAAATTTGAATCAATAAATTATGGAGACAGAGAAAGAAAGCTATATGCATATAAGGGACCTAATAATGAGACCATCACAAATAAGGAAGCAGTTTTTAAAGACCTTGGTGTGATGATGAATAGGAACATGTTATGCAATGATCAAATAGCAACTCTGTTGGCAAAATGTAAAGCAAAAATGGGAATGTTTTGTTAAGGCACTTCAAAACAAGAAAAGCTGAAACACCATGATTATGCTTTATAAAAACATATGTTCGTAGTCCACTTGAAATATTGCAATATGATATGGTACCCACACTATCAAAAGGATATTGCACAAATAGAGAGTGTACAAAGGTCCTTTACAGCTAGAATAGAAGAAGTTAAGGACCTAGACTACTGGGAAAAGACTACAATCTTAAAATTATATAGTCTAGAAAGGAGAAGAGAACGCTACATGATAATTCAGGCATGGAAACAGATAGAAGGAATAGCAGAAAATATCATGGAACTAAAAATATCAGAAAGAGCAAGCAGAGGTAGATTAATAGTGCCCAAAACTATACCAGGAAAAATAAGGAAAGCACACAGGACATTAATCCACTACGCACCAGCATCGATAATGCAGCGTCTATTCAATGCGTTGCCAGCTCATCTGAGGAATATATCAGGAGTGAGCGTAGATGTGTTTAAGAATAAGCTCGACAAATATCTAAACTGCATCCCAGACCATCCAAGATTGGAAGATGCAAAATATACCGGAAGATGTACTAGCAACTCTCTGGTAGACATTAGAGGTGCCTCACACTGAGGGGACCTGGGCAACCCGAAAAACAAGATGTAAGGTAAGTAAGTAAGGTATTGACAGAGAAAGAGAGAGAGAAGAATCAAATGTTTCTCTATAAAAAACACTTTTTACTATGAATGAATCATTGACAGCTCCCGAGAGAGAAAGAGAGAGAGAGAGAGAGAGAGAGAGAGAGAGAGAGAGGACTGTTACAAACTCGCCGGTGCTAGATAGAATGTTTACTTATTGCGTTTATGTTTAAACACCTTTGAATAGGGAAAAGCTTGCGCATATGAATAAATAAATAAATATATAAATATTCACACACACACACACACAAACACACACATATATATATATATATATATATATATATATATATATATATATATATATATATATATATATATCTATATATATATATATATATATATATATATATAGTACTAACCCTCTGTGTTCAAATGTTCCTATGCGAATTGGTCACTTCACGTATCCCCTATGGATTGTGTGAAATCCCAGATGAAATCCCTGTGTGTGTATATATGTATATATATATATATATATATATATAGATATATATATATATATATATATATTACTGGTATTCTTTCTAGGCACGAAGATATGGACCTTACAGCGTTTATACGCTCCAAGAAGAGGTCCATTGGAGGATGAAGCTGTTGGGCATTTTCTGAGATAAACCATTTTCATTTTCCTATATCGAATACAATTTAATATAGTATGTATGTGTATATATATACATATATATATACATATATATATATATATATATATATATATATATATATATATATATATATATATATATGAATAACTTGATCACGAAGTATATAAAACGTGATGCTATGTATAAATAAAGGTTTTTTTTTCCGCGAGGGAAAAAATGAAAAAGCGAGATAGCCAAGTACTTTCGGTCCTGTTCGGATCCTTTACTGAGGCAAACTGATTTTTACAGAGCACAACTACAAGATTAGCATTAAGGGCGATTTCACTCTACAGAAAGGAGGAAACACCTGAGGGTACCCACACCTTGGGGGACACACGCAGTAAACAAGTTATTCTTCTAGAAAACAGTACATTTTGAAAAAACACGGAAGCATATACAATTTAATATCATGAAATTTACCCAAGAAATTATTATTAATGAAAAGACAAAAGAAAAAATATAAATATATATCGAGCAAGAGAAAGGGGGAGAGAGAATATCGAACCAGAGAGAGAGAGAGAGAGAGAGAGAGAGAGAGAGAAAGATAATAAAAACACCAAAATATAGAGAGAATAGTACTATATTTCAGAGACTGCTGTCTCCCTCTTCAGGTAGATGAATGAGAAAAGTTTACATAAAAAAGGTGGTATACCAAGAGGTCCATCCACAAGTAAGCCAATTTATGTCACCCCCGCTGATATCTTCCTTTAATCTTCTTAAGCGTTTGGTTGAATGAAAACCTTGTCGATCGTATCTGAAAATCTATGCTCCTTTTGAGATGTTCATTTCCTGCCTCTCTTTTATTAAGGCCGATTCCATCATTTGACTCTTGTACCGGCAGTTGCTGCTATAAATTACATGTGACAAATTCCAGTTCGTTCTATGGTTATGTTCATTTATATGGTTGAAAATAGCTGAGTTTTGTTGTCCATACCTAACTGACTGTTTGTGTTGTATTAATCTCTGGGGAAGTGATTTTCCTGTAAATCCGATGTAAGATTGGTCACAGTCCTAGCATGGGATTTGGTAGACCCCAGTGTCCTTGGGAAATGTCTTTTGTTGGACGTTAATCAGGGATTTGGTTAAGGTGTTTGGGTAAGTAAATGCAAAAGGGTTAGATTTTCCGAGTCTGAGTCACCTTCTTAATCGTGTCCAGGTGTGGAATTTTTATTTTATTGTTGGGTGTATCTCTGGTCTTGTCTTTAGGGGTCGGTAGAAAATTACGTTTGCTTTGTGAATTGCTTTCTCAATTATATGGTCAGGATATTTGAATGACGAAAGTTGCTTGCGAATTAGTTGAAATTCTTTTTTCAGGAAATGTGGGGAACAAATTCGTAAGGCTCTTTAGAACAAGTTACTGGCTACAGCTATCTTGATAGCAATGTCGTGATAGCTAAAGTAGTGAATGTATGAAAGTGAGAACGTTGGTTTTCTGTATATGGTAAATTTGCATTCTGTCGTGTCTCTGATTATTAAAACATCAAGAAAAGGAATTTTGTTGTCTGTTTCCCATTCAACTTTAAATTTGATGCTGGGCACTAATGCATTTAATTTTAGAAGAATGTGTTAGAATATCATCCACATATCTCATCCACAGCATGTTTTTGGGTTTTATTGCATTTATTACTGTAGTTTCAAAGTAGTCCATGTACAGATTGGCTAAAAAAGGACTTAAAGGACTACCCATACTAAACCCGAATTTTTGCTTGTAGAATGATTCCCCGAATGAAAATATGTTATTAGGTACACATAATTCAACTAACTTTAATATTTTGTCAAGTGCTAATGGGAAATGATCTGAATAGGGGGAAAATTTTTCCCTTAAAAACTGAAGAACGTCCTGTACTGGTACTTTAGTGAATAGGGAGTCTACGTCAAGGCTTAAAAGTTTTATGTTGTAAAGTGGTATGTGCTTCTCTGAATTTGTGACAAAAATCTTCCGAATGTTTAATGTGACTGGAGAAAAAGTGCCTAAAAAAGAGGAAAGGAGGCCAGCTAACCATTTAGAGTAATACAACACAAACGGTCAGATAGGTATGGACAACAAAACTCAGCTATTTTCAACCATATAAATCAACATAACCATAGAACGAACTGGAATTTGTCACGTGTAATTTATAGCAGCAACTGCCGGTACAAGAGTCAAATGATGGAATCGGCCTTAATAAAAGAGAGGCAGGTATGAACATCTCAAAAAGAGCATGGATTTCAGATACGATTGACAAGGTTTTCATTCAACCAACGCTTAAGAAGATTAAAGGAAGATTATCAGGGGGATGACCTAAATTGGCTTGCCTGTGGATGGACCTCATGGTATAAATACCACCTTTTCTGTAAACTTTTCTCATTCATCTACCTGAAGAGGGAGACAGCAATCTCTGAAATATAGTACTATTCTCTCATATTTTGGTGTTTTTATGGGCTCCTATTATATATATATATATATATATATATATATATATATATATATATATATATATACTATATATATACTATATATTACATATATATATATATATATATATATATATATATTATATATATATATATATATATAATATATATATATATATATATATATATATATATATATATATATTGACGATATATCTTCACTCTCGGTCAACTATGAATGTGTTAAAAAAGATTTTTGAACCTCGATAAAGCCACATTACGAAAAGAAAGGAAAGCAAATTTTAATTAACCTTTCAACAATTAATGGTAATCAGCAATCCAATATTCTCAAACTGCATGATATTGTGCCGTGTTTGATGTCCATCCTACTCTGTTTCTTGAAAGAAAGATGTTTTGGGATAAATATTTATAAGACTTGCGAGATGAATAGCATTAGGGTGCCTGTCATATTCAAGAACATCTCAGACTGAGACAGTAATTTGATAATAATAAAATAAAAAAAATCAGTCAACAACCTGAACCTGTTCCTAGATGGCCTCTTGAATATTCAATTCTACCTGCTCAATCTAGCATCTCATATTATACTCACTTAATATCAATTAACTGATATTTCCATTTAACTGGGTGTCGTTTTACTATCAACACGTACAGTATGGCTTGTTTTACATAGCATATACATATACATACATACATACATACATATATATATATATGTATAATGTATAATGTATATATATATGTATAATGTATATGTATATGTATATGTATATGTATATATGTATATGTATATGTATATATATATATATATATATATATATATATATATATTATATGAATAATTTTATTAATTTCCAATTAACTATACCTCGGAAACAACCTTGTTTTTTCATATATTAACAAATTAAAAGGAATACTAATCAAAAATGGTCCCAAAGAAAACAACAATATTATATAAAATTTCATGTCTGGACTACCATACTTCATTTTGACCAATCTAGCAATGATTTAGAATTAAGAATTAAACAGCATAGGTATTCAATTAACACTAGCAAACATCTAATGCAATATTAATCAATTTGTAAGTGAAAACTTCTAAGATAAATTGAACTGGCAATTTAGTGATTGATAGATTTGTAGATCTTTTCATTAAATCTTTAATAATAGGCTGTTATAAAACTTACTTACATTTGTAATTTTAAGCTTAGCTCTGGCTTGTATTATTTGGACCCTTGTATTAGTGAAACGTTTAGGAATGACCTTAAAGATAAAATCACTGACATAATTAATTACAACCAATTACCTTATAGATATTTTTTATGTATCTGAATGTTTAATGTATTTCTGGTGAAAATGTTCATTTTGGAAAAAATTTTGTTTTACCAAAAGTCACTTCCAGTACATTCTTTTAATTGTATAATATATATATATATATATATATATATATATATATATATATATATATATATATATATATATGTGTGTGTGTGTGTGTGTGTGTGTGTGTGTGTGCGCGCGCGTAAAAGAGGTAGCAGCTGTGTTATAAGCATCCACTGTGTTGATTTGCTTGGTCATAGCTTTTTGTGGAGAGGCGTTAACTGTTGATCATTTTATTGCTCGTGATGGCAGAATCACACATTGGCGTTTCATAGCGCAGATGTCGTAATGGCTGGTTTTGGAGATCATCACCATCAGTTGTGGTCCTTGGGCCGAACAAAAAATTGTCAGCTGATTATGGCAGACACAATGGCGCGATATGCAATTAACCATAACGACAGCATTGCAGAATTTGAAATGAGATTATGTGATGTACGAAATCATACGCTCATTACGATTACGCTGATGATTTAGGTCATGCCCACATTTGTCGGTTGCGACACGATGGCTTAGTGCATAAAGGTTTGCCGATATATTACGGATAACTTGAATTGTATTTACGTCACATAGCAAAATGCGTAACAGCATCGTAACTTTGTTTAAACATGGATGCCACCATATATATATATATATATATATATATATATATATATATATATATATATATATATATATATATATATATATATATATATATATATATATAATATATATATATATATATATATATATATATATATATATATATATATATATATATATATATAAAGTGCCAGGTGAACTCGGACACCGATCATTTCATTGCAGTCACAAAGTGCAAGAATATGCGGGACATAGATTTGCTACCCCTCATACCTGAGAACTAACATGAATCTGAAGTATTAAGAGATTATTTGGTTTTAACTGCACCGTAAAGGTGTCAGAATTAGCACATTTTCTGCAGTTACGACTTGCGCGGCATGAGTTGCCAATGTGTGATTCGGCCATAACTCTCCAAAGCAGGTCAGCGGTTGTATTACACGACCTTGTGCTGGATGTTGCAGTAAACATCTAGGCCAATCTCGTAAAGAACAGCTTTATTTGTACATTTGAATGATTTAGCCACCGTATAGACCGGAAAAAACTCATCAAGAGATAATTTTCGTAATAATCAATAAGGAAATATAATGGAACTGCTTTTATTGCGCATTTTAGAAATCAACTTATGAACCTTAATTCAAGTCTTGAAATGAGATAGGCAACTTGTTGATAAAATTGTAAGGATGTACAATTTAACCTTTTTGTGATATCTTGTTCCACTTATTGTTAGGTTCATCATTTTTATGATTTCTTGCTCAATATAAGGTCATGACAATCATTTAATTTGTAAACTATTGCTAACATACAGAATGATGCTTGGCTTGTTGATGGCTTTGATCTGTTTTACGAAGTTTCCTTTTCATGTCTGCATGTATTTATTTTACCTTGCCCCTAGAAGTGTACACAATACAGGACAGGAAAGCGTTTTGTACCCTATCTGTAATTTTTACCTTTCCTATGGTTATTGCATTACATCTTTACGTGAATTTTGGCGACTTACTGCTGATATATACACACACACACACACACATACACACACACACATATATATATATATTATATATATATATATATATATATATATATATATATATATATATATATATATTTATCAGATTGATTTTATTCAAAACGCTAATCCAAGATTTCAATATTTTCCCATATATGTCATCCAGTGCATTCGTGTTTACCAAGATAACCTACGCTCGTGTGAATGCAGACGGCAATAAAATGGAAATCTGGATGACAAGAAATTCCTTTGATGAGAGCAACCTCTTTCATTTCTTCTGCCACTTCCAATTTTGACGTCATTCTACAAAAAAAAAAAGAAAAAAAAAAAAAGATGTCAATTGGACAGAGACAGCGCTGAATTTCACTTGACAAATGTGATATTTTCTTTTGACTTAAAACATATTCTTATTTTTTTTTTTTATTTACACAGAGTTAAATATCGGAAAATGGGCCCTTCATATAACAGATTCTCTCTCTCTCTCTCTCTCTCTCTCTCTCTCTCTCTCTCTCTCTCTCATGCTAATTGACCATCAGATCAAAGAGTATCAATATTAATCTATTTTATGCAATTGGATATCAAAGGTCTCGTTGAACAGAACAAGATACACCTTCATAAGTGGCCATTATTTTGTATATCATATTCAAAACGCAAAATAAATTCTTTACATCATCTGTTACTGAAAATCATGGGGAAATTAAATTGATCGACGTATAACACTAATGTAACTGATTCTTGTTTCAAGAAGAAATTTCCTATTAGTGTAACCCATCCCCTCAACTCTTGGAGGAAGCGGCTGCAACCTTCCAAAGGCTCTACTACACTTCGAGGATTCAATTAATCATATTTACTGGTCAAGAGGTTGCGGTCCTTAATATATAGATCTTGTCCCAATAAACAGTGGTTTCCTGTGGAACGTCAGAAGTATTTAGAATCTATTAAGAGAGAGAGAGAGAGAGAGAGAGAGAGAGAGAATAGTGTTAAATAACTGAAATCATGTAACATTTCAAAGGACAAGCCAACGTAAAAGTTCTCGTCCACTAATGATGGAATAAAATCAGCAACAGCATCCATGAAAAGATGCAAGAAAGCGATTCCTGCTTATAAATGAGCGCGAATATAGAGAATATAACTTAAATTCAATAAGTTTCATATCTTGTTGCACAACTATAATATAGTTCAATTGCTGAAGTTGTTAGGTAAATCAAGTCATCTGATTGCATTCACTCAGGAAGCATACAAAATGGCTTAGAAAAAATGTCAGTATAAATTAACGTACAGCAATAAGGATGACAATAACAGTAATTAGTTTCTGTGAACACAGTCGCATTCCTATGCACACGCACAAATACACATATATACACGTGTTTGAGGTTGACGGCCACTGGGTTTTCAAACTACCGGTTCCTGACACAAGAAAACAGGGATACTCATGAGAAGTTAAAGTTGAGGGACAACCAATCGGCCGGAAAGAGTGACATAAAATCCTGACGTGATCTATGCAAGTATGGGAGTAAAAAGGAATCTGCCGAAAACTATTCTTCTCAATTACGACAAGCAGCGGGAGATGAGAAGACCTTTATTATCAGTGTTACTGAAGGGCATTAATATATTAACCGCCGCCCCCCCCCCCCCGACCCCCCCCCCCCTGCCCCCTAACCCCCAAAAGCTTTCTCTTCCTCACTGGTGGTAATGTTATTACTACAAGGCAACTTATGCGTTTGCATAACATCGCTTTTGATAAGAGATTTACTTGACAACAGGTTTCTATTCCTTTGCTAGTGTGGATTCCTTTTGCATTCCGGGTCTGTGTAATATGATTTACTGAGGCATTTATGGCTATCTCAGACTATCTACGACAATACCATTTTGTTCTGCAAACTGTCGGATAATTCTAGTTCGACAGTCGGAATATTTTACTCTATCACTTGTTAGTTTTCTATGACAGTGTCTTGTCATCTATGAAATTTCTTGAATTATGTTAAAGTAAATTTAGTAGTACACATTATTTAATCTATTAATTTATGGTTACGTAATAATACATTTAAAATAGCCCGAAAACTATTAGTATTAATAAGACTGACATAAAAAGTGATCTGTAAAAATAATTACTTAATACCAACAAGAGTGTTTCTTTTTGATAATAATGACTGATATGAGTAAGCAATAAGAGCATAAGTCAACATAATTACACGTCCATCGTGTCATGGTGATAGGGTTAATTCCTAGGTGACACAGACTGGATAGCAAGGCGATAAGACCTAGGTAGTGCATAAAATGCAAAGTAGAGTATAAAGACTCAGATACTTAGAAGGATATTAAATATAAGGGGTCCAACAGGCTTTAGTGGTAAAATGTATTACACAACCTCACGGCAAAGGCATAAAATCACTGTCTCAGCAGTTGGTACAATGATTATTTCTATTGTATAAGGCATATACGTGTTTCATTGGGTTCATTGGAAAGAGCTTTTCAAGAGCTTTTAACTGATAATAAATCTATTAAAATTTATATTAAAAAATTCGGAAAAGTAGAGTAAAAAAGCGAACCTAGTTAAAATGCATATCTGGATATCTTTATTTAAAATACTGCAGCACCGTATTTTTTACATGCTTAATTATATGCATAGAAAGGAGATTTTCAAAACCTTTCCAACGAGCCTATATTTATTAAAATCAATCGAAAATTAAGGACAACAGTGAAAAAAATGTCTGCAAGACTAGCTTTATAGCTTAATTAATTCAGTGTCACCTCCACCCTTTCCTATGGCGCCGCTCAGTGACAGTCAGCATCAATACATCTGCATGCTCATGGCCATTCTATGTTTATAGTTCCATGTAACAAACAGGTACTGAAGATTATGTCCCCTTCATAATTTACTAACGTATAAACAAGATGTCTGCTAATAATGATCGCGTAAAAGAAAAAGAGAGTACTTTTGGAAATGAAAACTCTTGTTTAAGTAATGTGATAACTTAGCTTTAATCTTCCAATCTGGCTAAAATCAGTTTCGAGAAGTGATTACGTCGCTCACTCTCGGGAATCGGTAAACCTAAATCTGATACTAATGCATTTGCTTAATTAGCGTTAGATGCATTTAATCGACCATAATCAATCTATTAGTGAGCAGATAAACACGATGAAATCAATAGTAATAAACGGAAGTATTCTATGATTAATCCATGTGTTAGCGTCTACTCTCTTAGGTTGCATATATCGTGTAGTGAGCACCTCTTCAGAGGGAGTAAGAGACGGAGAAATGACACCTCAATCATGCATGCATCAGAAGAATGAATGATGTCGAAAATATAATTTTTTTAGTCTATTATAGAAAAATAGAGGGGAAACACTGAAACTGCAATTTAATGGATGTAGCTCAATGGATAATTATTAGCGCGACTCTTTAGATTAAGCTCGGGATAGATACCACCAGATACATTTAGGTATTCATTAAGTTTATCGTAAAACTAAGGCAATTTACTTGCGGGCAATGAAGCACACTGCATCGTGGAAGATTTCAGTGGCTATAAAATGGTCATGATTGAGTAATATTTTGAGAAAAAGAATACTGGGAGGTTTAAGTGCGCACTCGATCCAAATATAATTTTAAGCATCGCCTCTCATCCTCTATTGTCTTAGAGTAAATCATGTCCTTCAACTCATAAGTACTTTTTATAAAGTTTTTTTTTTTTTTATAAATAGAAATATACTCGACAACAGGAGTTATCGAAAGAGTGGAACCATTTGAAATACATACAACAATTCATATGCGCAGATTTTATCCTCTGTTTCATAAACAGTGAATTTCACAAGACGACAGAACTAGACGTCATAACATTACCAAAAGACATGGCAGATCGCGGAGAGCGCAGTGACCTGGATTAGTTGAAGTCAAATGATCGTGATATCAGAAAAATGCAGTTACGTACGTGCATCAGTTGTACGGCAAATAGAGTGTGTACATGAGAACGGGAAAACACGCACATCGAAATCATGAACAGCCTAGCGTGTGTGCATGCGTAAACGTCTCATTAGCGTTGCGTAAAGTTCATACCTCCGTTAGAGCAAATGAATGGAATATAACCCCCTAGGTAGTAATTTATGGGATCATCAGACAAGAACTTTAGTGGTGATCAGA
>NC_087203.1:18489616-18512116 GCF_015104395.2 Macrobrachium nipponense
TGCGTCACCTGAAAACTCAGTACCAAAGCAGTATTCTGAATCGCGTTTCTGTGTTCTAATACAACGTTTTCAATGGATAATACGATCTGTCTCTCTTTGTAAAGGGAACAGGGAAATTTAACTTTTTTCTTTATTTTGTGCATTTGTTTAGGATCCGAGCGCCATTAAGAGACCAAAGGAAAAAGTAATCAATTTGCAGCTAAAAAATAAGGGATTTAATCGGATCGAGGTTCTGTTTCCTGCTTGAAAGTCGAGTCGGATTATGTGCTAGTGATGAATGATCTTCTATCTTGCAGCTACCTTGACTTGTGCTACACTGATTTGAAGATGTCAAAATATAATCCAATGTGTTGTTTTATTTTTATGAAAGGTATATTATTATTCATGTTTTAAAGCAGCAACTTTCTTTTTTGGAAACTTTAGTCATTGTGATATCCTTTACTACTTCGGTGGAAGAAATATTATATTATTTCTAACACACAGAATAACACCTAAATATTATATCTAACTAAAGGAAAGAAGAAACCGTATGCTACGTTATCGGAATTATGTGTAAATAGAGCTGAACGACGATGTATCTTATGAATGTCATAGCATACTTGGAGGGGATACGGGTAAAATGTCGAATACATTTTGTCACAGATTAAATTTCAGCGGGGAATGCTAGATGCTGCTCGCTGTCCCTCTGACGAAAAATGCAAACTATGAGTGTTAGGGGGAAACGCCTTTCAATAATTAAAATTTTTTGTGAAAACATACCTGCATACATTTTTATTTCATGGCGAAATCGATCCTCGGCGAATTTAGAGTGTTTGAGTAACCATCAAGTTCATCTGGATATTTACAGACGAAGGAATTTATTACAATTCCATAAACTCCAGAATAACCTCACCGCTCCAAATAAAACCCCTTGAATGGTGAAACGAGGACTCTAATTAAAATAAAGACTCGAGCAATCTGAAAATATCGCAGAGAAGCAAAGTGAGAAAGGAAATTCAATTATCCGCCAGATTATAGAAGATCAGCACATGGCGAAACTAAAGAGGGTCCCTGGATCTTGTAAGGAAAAATGGAGTCATAAACAATGGAATGGAGGAAATTCCTATTTTGGGAGAGCATTAATACTAAACGTTAAGGTCGCTTAGGAAAGATTCTAAAAGTAAAATACTAAAATAAAAAGCAATCCAAACATATTCCAGAGACCAAAAGAGCCAACGATGAAGCCAAATACTGGGAAGTTGAACTTCCCAAAAGGACAAAAGAAAATAAATGCGAAATTTTTTCATGGTCTACATAAATCTTATAATTACATTGCATTGTGTACACTCAATAATAATTCAAGTAAGTGGTCAATCATGTTAATTATAACAGAGAACCAGAAGTAGTAAATAAAGCAATGTAGGTTTGCAAGCCAATTTAAAAATTTTACTTATATTTAAAAATATTCTCACGCATGCACACATTCGAAGATGTTTCTGTCGCATACATGCTTTCCTAAAACGATAAAACTAAGAAATGATTGACTGGTACATTTTTTTACAGGTTCCCTTCCAACAGTAGAAAACATTAGGAGATAAAAGTGGTTGCAACATTCAGCTTTTATCGTGAGACAAAGATGTTTGTAAGAGTTGATGATTATAACCTAACCCACCTACAAGTCTAAACATTACTTAAAAAGAAAAAAAGGGATTACACGGTAGAATATTCATTACCTGTCATTTCAATAAAAGAGAGACTCCTAATAAAAATAGAAAAGAAAACAAAAATAGGTTTTTGAGGATTATAATGGTTTTCCGCCATATTCCTAAAAAAACCTACGCTGATCAGTAATCTTGATTTGGTGCCAATTTCATTTTAGGAAAAACACTCTACAGAATTCTTTCCCTTTGTTTACATCAACATGCAAATTATCACATGCGAATTTATTAAGGATTCTTAGACCTCACTATCATTTCTCCATTATACATTGTTGGGATCCGACTATAAGCGCCCCTGTATTGCGAGTCAAGGAAGAGAGCAAGATATGTGCAAATGACTGGGAAGAGATTTTTATTATTTAAGGAAGCCTAGGTTGGAGGTAGTGTTGATTTTAATGCTACTTACTCTATTTTAATGCTACTTACATCTATTTGTATGCACTGCGATATATTTTAAGAGTTAGATATATAGAAATGATAAAATCGTTAATGTAGAAGAAATAATGGAACAGAGGGGTTTTCGATGGGTATGGACAAGTAGATATAATGAAGACTTAAAAAGTGCTGCATAAAGTAGTAAAGAAGCACTGTAAGGGAAGGGCAGCATCAATATCCAGGTAGCGCTTGAATGCGTCCAATTGAAAGCGTGTTTGTCGGAGTTCAACACATTGTTGATGATTCTTGTGTAGTGTCGAGTAACTAATAGTAGACATAGTCATCCATGATCCACCAGTTAAAAACAGATGATAATAGTGACCATTCTCTCTCTCTCTCTCTCTCTCTCTCTCTCTCTCTCTCTCTCTCTCTCCATATATTCACTCATAAGTGAATATAATGTGTCAATTCTTCTATACTTCGGGGATTCATCTTTCAGTTTGATATAAAACTGTTATATATCTTTCTCCGCTCATATTTACTCTCAAACTCTATGCTTTACAAAGTTTGTTTTTAAGTCTTTCGTTAGGTTCTGTAATTTCACAGTAATGTCGCTAGTCAAATATGCATCTTCAACTGACATCAACCTTTCCAGAGTCTACTCTCGACTCATTTTCATCTTCCTCTAACACCTTGGCACCTAACTTATTATGATGTCATCTCTCTTTCATAAGGAATTCATAACAGACGCCTGTGATACCCAGGTCAGTTCTTTGTCTATAACCAAACTGGGCCTACCCTGCTGAACCTTATATGTAACTACTTAATCTACACAAGGTATGTGAAAATAAGGCCAATGCTAATAACAGCCACACAACATATTACATACACGTGTGGCTGTATATTAAACCGTTTATTATTATTTACACAAATATACCAACAATTTAAAAAAACCTTTTGAATTTATACAACTACTACCTTGACTGTTCTGTATATCGTAGTGAATAACGAACATTCAACATCCTTTTCAAACGTTAACTGTAAATAAAATCAACACAAGATCCATAAATTTAAGAGACAAAGACAGTATGCCACTATTCTTCTCAGGAGTTAAAATGAATTAATTTGTCATTAGTTGGAATTGCCAAACATTACGTCCACTTCTCAATTAAATAATTTAGTTCCATTCATCTAAAAAGTCAGGAAAATTAATGGTTTTACTTAGGATAGGTGAATGCAGTAGTCTTATAATATGAATAAGTATATATGTGTATGAACATATAAAAAAAAAACTTTTCTTGGGGTATTTCGATTAATGGCCCATCGTTAATTCGTCAAAAACTGTACAGTTGTAATTGCTGAAAACTGTACTTACAAACAGCAAGATGAAAGGGGGTCAAGATGGTTGGTACATGAAACAGACTGAATGAATGAAAATATCGAATCTCTGTGTTCTTAATCTATACAATATATTTAGCAACGGTAAAACATGGAAAATAGTGTTCGGGACAATATAGTAATAATGTAACGATATACTTTTTTATGGAAAGCTGTAATTCTGAAGCTACAAAACATTATGTATCATATCTTACAAACCCACATATAAAGAGAAAAAAATTGTGTTGGTTTACCTAAAATCTCTCTCTCTCTCTCTCTCTCTCTCTCTCTCTCTCTCTCTCTCTCTCTCTCTCTCTCACACACACATACGCTACATAATGTTACACCCACAAATGAATTCATTATTTGCGTGTCCGCAGAACTGTTATTCAATAATATTAAATTATTTTTCAAGGTTACCAGTATTGAATGAAAAAGCCTTATATCTAATAATTTGGCTTTCATCCAGTCCTATTTGAAAGGGGAATGAAGAAATCAGTCAAAATTTGTGACTATTATTCAAGAAAGCTATTCTTTGATGTTACTTCACGAAACACTAATTTTCTCTATGAATAAAAAAAAAATCACGAAATTTAGACTTTCACAAACATATCGCCCACCAATGTTTACTCAGTACCAAATCAGTTATGAATAATAATATCCATTCTGCCTTTGCCAATATTGTTACCACTTTCGACTCCTTATCTGTAAATTTCTCATCATTTCGTCCTCTTACTCTACATATGTTTGACAAAAAAAAATTCATTTAAAGATCATCAGTCTTTTGATTTTGTTCATAAATCTAAATCTAGTTAAAAAAAAATTCTCTTCTCTTTTCCGTTACCATCAATCGTTAAAATCATGCAAATACACCATCTTTCATCCAAGTATATATAAATTCTTTGCTATTTCTTCCTTTTCTTTTAACCTCTACCGTTTTCTTCCTCACATTCCTTTTCAATTTTCTACCACTAAATAATTTCCAAACTCTTTGAGCGGTCTCAATATTTCTCTGCAACGTGCTATCGGAATACATCAGCTACTAGAGATATATTCACATCCCTTTTTTCATATCACAAAATCTTGATAAAACTGAGCCTTCGCTTTCAGTTTCGTGAGTCTCTCTGCCCAAGAATAAATAATCTTAAGAGAAAGACTAAAATGGGGCAAAAACTTTCGGTGAAGATAAACCAAAGACTATAAACTGATGGAAAAGAACATGGAGGAACCGTTCCAGCTCCTTATGGATATAAAAGACTCGGCGAAGTTGAGGCAGTTGAATGGAGTTCCAGTCTTCCATTACGGTTGAAGTGCACTTGGCATTAGCATACAAATGGCAGCCTAATTTATTGATATGAAAAAACTAGACTTTTCGATAAATGAGATTTTGCCAAAAAAAGTCAACCATATGAAAAATGCTCTTTTGCAAGAATGCTTTCTTGATCATGATCATGAACAAAGACATTTGCCTGGACAAAATCAACGAAATCTCCTGGTGACAAAAACACTTATGACAAATTAACGCAAAATTCTTACCATAAAATCGGTAATAATAGGAACTGGCTCGTGAATCATTATAGCCTTTCACTTGTTGAAGGCTTCCACACACGCGACATCAAATACAAAACTGCGTCCTTTTCTTAAATAGATTAGTTATGGGAGCGCTTATTTCCGAGAAATTTGGTACGAATTCTACGGAAATACGAAACCATTCCGAGAAATCTCATGGCCTGTTTTTTAGTTGTTGGGATTCGGAAATTCACGATAGCTTCTATGTTCCGATCCTTTGGACAGATTTACCAAGACCTACCTTATGTCCTAGATAAGTAATAGAGGCTTTACCAAATTCGCATTTCCAAGATCTTGCCAAAGTCCTACATGATCCTCCCAAGTCTCTGAAAAATATCACAAGATCATCTAAGTACACGACACAGTTGTTGATGCCATTTAAAAACTTTATTCATTAACCCATTTGGTGGAAGGTTACTGGCTGCGTTTCTTCCTCCATCCAAAAGCCATAACTTTGGGCTCGACACTACCAAAATGGTGTTATAAAGGCGGAAATTTTACCGGGTTCGTTCACTTAAAGGTACTTGCCAATAACCTTTAGCCAAATCAAGCTTCGAGATGAACTTGGAATTCCGATTCTATCTAAGCAATCGTCAATCCTGGGTAAGGGAAAAATTACTTTGCTTCGTTACACTGTTGACCTTCCGGAAATCAATGCAGAATCGATTCTGATCCATCTTCCTTTTTCACCAGAACTACCGGGGAACTCCATTCACTCTCGCTAGGTACTATCAAATCATTATCTAGCATGTAACTAATTTCCTTCCTCACAGATTCTGCCTTTTCTGGGCTCAGACGATATGACTTTGCCTAATGGGTTTCGTGTCCTGCAACTCAATATCATGTTCTAAAAAATTGGTTAGGCCTAGTTTGTCACTAATAGTTTCAGGATAATTCACTAAATCATTACGTACTTCCCTCACCTTTTCTTTTCTAAACCCTGATTAAAAACTTCAAAATTCTTAAGCACCTCGGAGTTTTTCTCAAAACTAATTTCTTTCTGGGACACCGTTACTACAGGCACGGGGCGTTCGTTATATTTCTTGAGCAAATTTACATGCAGCCACTTTGCTCTACGTTTACCCATATCTATTAAATAATTCAGATTCCCCCTCTTCTCTAAAATTGAAAAAAGGACCTTCGAACTTATACGATAAAGAGAGCTTCTTTCTGGACTAATACTAAACTTTATCTCCTACACAGAGATGTCTATCTTTCGCTCTAAGATCATGTTTCGTTTAGTTTCCCCTTGACTCTCCTTATCGTTCTCCTTTGCTAGTTGCAAGAATCTCTTAAAACTGTTTTTATAATACTCTAGATTGGTGATGTAGTCCTCACTACTTCTTTATTCATTTAAGTTACATTTTAACATTTCCAAAGGACCTTTAGCAGTGTGACCGAAAACAAGCTCAAAAGGACTAAATCCTGTAGTGTCGTTCGGTGCCAACCTTAAAGCTAACAGAACAAATGGAACTTTTACTTCCCAGTCTTGTTCGAAGTTCTTACACAATTTCCATAAACAACTCTTTAACGTTGATGAAATCTCTCCACAATGCCTTGTAATTCGGGATGATAAGGTGTGGAGGTTACGAGGTTAATGCCTAACTCTTTCATTCTATCCTTGAAATATTTGGATACAAATTACTACCATTATCACTCTGTATAGTACGAGGCAGACCAAACTTTGAAAAAATAATTTAACAACCGTTTAACTACGGTCCTCACGATACAGCTTCTTACGGGTACCGCCTCGGGATAGCGAGTTAGTCTATCAATGATTGTCACCAGATATATATTCCCCCCCACCCCCTTACTTCTAGGCAAAGGTCCAACCATATCGATAACTACATTCTCAAAAGGTTTGCCTACCGAAGGAATATTAGAAAACACAAAGGAGCTCTGGGAATTACTTGATTCGGTTTCCTGGCAATTTGGCATTCATGACAGCTTAAAAACATACCTCTTTACGTCATTTTCATTTTAGGCCAAAAGTACGCCCTACTAAATACACTTGAAAGTTTTATTCACTCCCAAAATATCCTTGCTCATCATGTGCTAACTTCAAAACTAGCTCATGAAGCTTCCTAGGAACCACCAATTGTTCTGTGATTTCCTCTTTACTACCTGACTTAGGACGAACATAACAGCACAAACTTCA
Organism: Macrobrachium nipponense; assembly: GCF_015104395.2. Taxonomy (NCBI): domain Eukaryota; kingdom Metazoa; phylum Arthropoda; class Malacostraca; order Decapoda; family Palaemonidae; genus Macrobrachium; species Macrobrachium nipponense. The sequence continues at coordinate 18,496,793 of NC_087203.1, forward strand.
TCCTTTAAACAAAACGTTTCCATTACACACATCATCGACATCATCATCCAGCTTACATTAAAAAATTCGGGTTAGCGTCCCATCCTCTCTCTGCAATTTGACTAGCTCATCCTTATCCAAAAGGTTAGTAGTGCCTAATTCATCATCGCAACTAGTACTAGATACCGGTACATTTACTACGTTACTCTCGACAGCTACACCTTCTGTTTGGGTATCACTGTCAACAATAGAGTCAGGTTTCTCAGCCACACCCATGCCACGACCAACCTCGCCACCTCTATCACACGTTCGTTCGAATCCACGAACTCACTCTCGTTCGAATCCACGAACAAATTATGACCGTAGTCTATGTCTGTATCTAAACCCGACCTAGTTACTACCATTTCAGGCACTGTAATATCCCTTACAACCACAACAGGATTCACATTCTTGGATGAAGCTAAGTCATTTACGACAATAATGTCAATGCCATCAACAGGCAAACTGTCAACAACTGCAAGTTTCACTTCTCCTGACACTACCTGACTTTCTAAGTTCAACTTCAACAAAGGACAAAGAACACAAGTGTTAGGAAATCCACCTAATATGACTTTTCTTCCATGTTGATTTCTGCCCTGTTCGGCACACTCTCTCTCCTAATCAGTGAGACAGCAGCTCCTGTGTTTCGAAGCAAGACCACCTCTCTCGAATCTACTCCTCCAAGAGAGGAAACTACACCTTCTGACAGGAATTCACCAAAAATTTTCTAGTTTCTCTCATCACACCATTCCTACTTGACGAAAGGTTAACTAGAGACACTGGTTTCTTAACATCCTTCCTTTCTACTGCACAATTTCCATTACATTGGAAACAAGTTAATTCTGAGCCACTAGATGCCATTTTACTCTTACAAACCTTAGACGTATGACCTGGTTTTCCGCATATATAACTAGGAATAGTCACTTTTACTAGCACTGCTATTACTAGGACTGAAACCTTTACTGCTTTGTACTCTACCAGACGAAGAATCATTTTGTTTCTTACCAACATTCAGATACTTCTCGCCTATCTCTATATAAAGCTTAATCTCAGGTGATACGTTATCTTTGAAGTTTCTAACAACACTAAGTTCTTCAAACTATCAAAATCCTCTAACTTTAGCTAAGTTAACCAATCAAAAAACAGCCTTTCTAACTTCTTACCGTATTCTACATTCTTAATATTCCCAGCCTTCTCATCTAAATTTCTTACGGTACGCCTCCAGTACTAACCTGTACGTGCTAAGAACGGTTTCTTCACAATATCATAATCATCACATTCCTCCTTAGATATGCAACTATACACAGTAAACGCCCTACCACTCAAAACTGACTGTAAATATAAAGTCCACGTTTCTTTAGGAGAACCTACTCTTTCCATTAACTTCTCAAAACACATGAACTATTTCGTTGTATCTTCCTCATCAAACCTTGGTACTAATTACAGCACTGCACTCATACCTAACCTATCAGCTTCGTTTTCGTTCTCACCTGTCCGACTGTTATGAGTACTTTCCCTTAACCGAGTAATTTCCAACTCATGCATATGTTTCTTTTCTCTCTTTCTTCCTGCTCATGCATATGTTCTTTCTCTCTTTCTTTCCGCCTGCTACATACCACATTTCTCTCTCTTGCTGCATTTTCATGACTTCTCTCTCCTGCTGCATTTTCATCGTTTCTCTCTCTTGCGCATTTTCATTGCTTCTCTCGCTTGCTGCACTTCCCTCTCAGCTGCTCTTCTTCTCTCTCAGCCACTGTTCATCTCTCATACTTTTCTCTTTCTTTCTTTTCAATATACTCACGGAGATCATTCCCTCTAGACCTAGAAGCTTACCTGACTCAATAAACTCTTTCGCCATCTCACTCATTCTAGCTCTTTCTATATTCTCCCTGTTTCAAACTGCTACAGTGCTGAAATATTATTCTAAGCAAGGTCGCCACAATGTTACGGACCGTGAGAGGTCCGCTTCAGGTCGATATGAAAATAAACAAAAAGAATTCAACACCAAACAGTTGATACGAATATAGAAAGATACACAAACACAACAAAGGTTTATTTACAAGCTTACTAAGAAGGATAAATGCAGAATCTTCTCTTCTATTTACATAAAAACGGCAAAATCTTACAATGCGTGAACTGGGAAACGGTGGGTTAAGGAAAGTACATGCCGCCAGTTTTGCGCCGTCAGAGACCTTATGCTCGAAGCGGTGGCTTCACACAAGGAGAACTGTAACTTCTGTCGTCTACTTGACTCCGTATGCAGAAAACAATGTATACTCTTGATGCTTGAAGGGCAGGAATCCCCAAAACCTCTTGTAGAACGTTTCTTCGAACGTTTCTTCTCCGAAGGTTTGCTCAACATAAAAATAACTTGGTCGTCCACTCCTTAACACGGACCTTGACCAAAATTCGACCAATTTCTCGGGCGCCTTTCCTCTCTGATCCTTCGTATGTTACTTCTTCTCTTATCTCTCTCGGATGATCTCTGATCTCTGCTGCTGAGCTCTCACTGATCAGATCTGTGACTCTCTCTGATGATGATCTCTCTTCTCCTACTTCGTCAGTCATATTTATACGTGACCTGGGGGTGGGGCCTACGGCGAACATCACAGGACTCCCGAGACGCCGGGAACGATTTAGAAGAATCTAGATGGAGTATTGCATCAGAAATCGCGGCGTTTCTCACGACACTTCGGCGCCTGTTTGCGTTCCACAAACACTCCTGCCGATTCTAGAACCATCATGAGAACAGGTGCCTCCAACTACGCGCGAAAGCCTCCGTGTTGCAGAACTTCCGAAGAGATGCGTTTTCCTTTCCTATATCTTTCTTTGCTATTACAGCAATTCACCATGACTATGCATAACTGTATAAATAAATAAGATATTTATTTATTATATACTGTAATATAAATATGTCTATCTTTATTTTTTTGCTGTACTTGACTATGTAAAGGGACGTACTTTCGTTCCAATGTAACCTTTGAGGGGGTGGGGGCTTGCATTTCACTTCGGCAAATTAATTCAGACATAGAAGATCAGACAGGTGGTTTTCTTGAAATGGTAACGTTCACGTGTACATCACATTCCAGAGCATCAGTAAGAAATCGGTGCAAATGAAGGCATTTTCTCATCACGGTGACAAATCCATCATCTCCTCCAAACAGTTGCTTTGCTGTCGCTTCTGATAACTTCACTAGTCTACATTAAATCCTAATTATAGGCAAGTGTTTCAATTACCGTTGGAAATAGGCTCATTTGGTCGCGACGGAAAATATTAATTTCCGCTGTTTAGAGTCGGGAAATAAACTTGGATAACGTGACATTCCACAGGGAAATGGTTCTGTACTTAGTGTTCGTCATAACGCCAACAGAGAGAGAGCGAGAGAGAGAGAGAGAGAGAGGGACTAGTTGCGATAGATGTAGATAAACTGAAAACAATTGGCATGTAATAGAAAAGATTACTTTCAAATACATATTCTTTTTCGTCATCGACCATTATAAACCGGAAAACATCATTAATATTGAAATTTTTGCCTTAATTTTTGACATGGTTTTTTGTTATACTTAATGAAAATTTTGATTACTGGAATAATCTACCCGACTGTGAATATGGCGCCGAAGTGCTTGTAAAGTTAACACTATAAGAATGGGAACTCGACACATTTTTTTACAACAATTAACATTAAAAGAAATAACGGTGAAATCTATTTAATACAACTTACTCCAGTAAGATCCTGGATTTTCATGGAATTTTAGCGTCAATTATCTTTGGTTAGCATTTCAACATACATACCATGAAATGGCGATCCCGAGACGACGAGAGAGGCAGTGTAGGAAAGATAAGATAATCGTGAAATGGCTTAAATATAACCTTTGTCCGGAATTAATAACCGAGATTTACACCTGTACAGTTTACATTATCGAAATATGAATATTGTACATGAACGTGGCTTTACTTAAGACTATCTATTACCAGAGAACTGCATTGTTTCGGACTTAAAATGTTATGAGATAAATGTGAACCAAATACCTCTAAAGTATATACTATGACCAAGAAGCAAAATTAAAGGAATTTTAATTAGGAGAAATCACATGTTTATTGGGTTAAAGCCGATGAATACCAGACTTTTAATTATGTTTGCTGGCAAATTCCAATCGGGATTTGCACCTATCATTGGATTATGGAGAGACAGCTAAAAATATCAGTTACTCAGATAATTGTGACATAATTAATTACTGGCAAACTCATGTTAATCGAGAATGAAAATTTCAACGTTGGCCAGACGAATGTGAATTAATGGCGAATTAATTGTGTGCGTGTATATATATATATATATATATATATATATATATATATATATATATATATATATATATATATATATATATATATATATACACACAGTTTTCGACGCTAGGAAGAGGGACTCGCCTATTTAATTGAAGTACAACAGGGATACATTGCAACCTAACAGTAAAATGAGGTAAATACCTGCTTACTGAGATAAACAGAATTGTGAAAAACCCAGGGGCGATTAATTAATATATGTATTTTTGGTTTTATGGCAAATTAAACCGTAATTAATACTTTTCCTTGTGAGGCCTCAAGGGACTTTGAATTGAAAAAAAAGCGGAATATGCAGCAACGCAAGACTCGATGCTTCTTCTTCAATCGGAGGAGAATAATACAACCACTTCGAGTGTCAATAGTGTACAGCCTAATAAATTACTTTCTATAAGGCTGAAGGCTTAAGGAAGTATTTTAATTCATGAATCACTGTTAAGGAATTTAACACATAAGCCATAAATCACTTAAATTGCAGGACAGAAATTATAAGACAAGGGACTCCACCATAATGCAGATTGTCTATTACCAATAGACTGCTCTATATCTTAAGGCTTTTTAATAGCAGTGGGTTGTGGACCCCAGTCGCTCTGAGGGAAAGTCAATTTGCAGTGGATATTAGAATAAAAGATACATAAGGAAAGATGAAGACTCACTAAGTGTGAATTACTGAAGGAAGGAGAAAAGTCTGATGTGGGCGATCACAAATTGGAATGGATTAACAGACATTTCAGAATGTTAATGACACTGACCATTAACCGCTGAGGATAAAAAGGTGTGAAAAAGCACAAGACTAAAAAAAAGATATTTTTTACAATATGGGAAATATTCAGTTTCCGATAAAACATCAATCTATATATCTGAGAAGTCACCACAAACATGTTATGTAACTGAGTAGTTCACCAAATTAATATCTGATCTATTTACAGGTTTTCGGTTGACTGATTAGCCCTAGGATGTAAGATTTACTTGCGTAAAGTTATAAAGGTAAAAGAAATCCTTCCGTCCACTCCTTTTATATTTCCTTCTCCAGCTCTGTATTTGGAAGGGACAACACATTGTACCGAGAAATCTTTCATTAAAACTTGGAGTCGGGGGATTTGCAACGTTCAACTTTTGATGAAATACTTTCTTCGGAAATGTGGAAGCAACGTTGGAACATTTTCCCTTGTAATCATGCCTTTAATGTTTTTAAATGCACTTATATTCTAATAGTGGAGTTTCCTGAGTTCTGTTTGGAATATGAAAATTGTTTGCTGAGCTCCAACATCAGATGCGGGATCGATAGCAGGAGTGGTTTTGTTTATATTTATTTAGTCTTCGGAACTTCTAATGGTAAGCATGCTCACTTATACGTTTTATCAATGAAACATTTATTCCAAAGGACTAGTATTTTTAATGAAGTAGTAATGTTCTCACCCGTTTCTGACACCTAGTCTCACTTTTGGTTGACGAAATCGGTCAGTTTATCTTAGAATAAACAGCTCTTGACGAATAATGGCTTCCAAGATAAGCTGAATGAAGAAGCAACAAGAGGAAGAATCGAAACCAAGAAACCAGGTGACGACAATAAGAACATAATTTACCACAGAACTGAATATAATGCCAGATTCTAGGAAGAGATAAAGACGATCACAAACATCACCAAAAGAGGAATAATATCTAAAGCCCTCTCGAACAGCTCAATGTATTAGGGCTTGTGCCTTGTATGATAAGGCGCCCTATGAGGTAATGTAGACTAGCGATAATCTATACGCTAAGTCGGTTGGTATTGCATTCCATCTTCAATGGAGTGTCTGGGTTTTGTAGATCACTTACGAAGTCGGTATTAATCTTTACGACGATGTGTTAAACTCATGGTTCGGTGAGGTTCTTGTAGAAAAACACTAAGTAATAAAAAATTATATATTCTTCTGAAGTTTTACATGGTGAAGATCAGGTATGATTGTACAAGTCTTCTAATAACGATAGCTTGATCGCTTCTGCCAATGATGATGGCTAATCCTATTCCTCTACATGATAAAGCTTAGGTAAAGAGGTACAGGTCTTCTAAAGACGATCACTAACTCTGTTCTGCCTGTCTACCATCTCTGTTACAAGTTATGAAGGAACAGACAGTAGTTCGAACATATGAACATACATACAATGACATAGTTTTTCATACGAACACACAATCAAAATGAGACACGCTACAGATCACGTAGGCGGTAGTTGTCTCAAGCAGGGGAGCTTGGACTAATGTTTATAACAATAATGACTACAGGTGACGGCATGTTATCTTAGCCTACATACTTATTGTATACGTCATCTTTAGCGTCTCTAGTCTGATCACATTCCTGCAAGCAATCTGGTTGACCTATTTAGTTTTAGACTTTATATATATGGACTAACATTCCATATTTTTATTATGTAAACACTTACATCAGCTCGGTCAGCTTACCAAAAACCAACCACTGAATATTACTCAAACTGACTTGCATTTGACTTATAGGAGTGTGATACAGACACTATGTGAATATATATATATATATATAAGTAAATAAAAATTCATGGTGTACATGAATTTGATTCAAGTAATAAAATATAAAACAATGATTATTGGTAAATAATAGTGATCACGTGATATATAATGATAGAGTTTTTTCACTTCATCTCATTAAGATACTTATGCTACAGAAAATACTAATGTACCTCTGATAATTGCATAGAATGAAGATTAACATGATAAAAATCATATTTTAACTGATAAAAAATTTTCATATAGAATTTGATAAAATTATTAATGTTTATGCTGATTGATTTCGTTGATTTTTTATGCTAAATGTTATATATCTGATTCATTACTTCATATGCTAACCTCATAACTAACTCAGAATGTGGTACGAAAAAAAGGTACTGAATTGATAAAATTATTAATGTTTATGCTGATTGATTCGTTGATTTTTATGCTAAATGTTATATATCTGATCATTAATTCATATACTAACTCATAAATAACTGCAGATTATTGGTAAGAAAAAAAAAAGGTAACAGATTGATTATAGGCTACCTGATTTGTTTATACATATGTATATGGATTCATATAATTATTGATTAATATATGTGCACTTTAAATAGATTTCCTATTGCGTACACGCAAGATATATTTAGATTCTGTTATTTATGATCATTTATATAAGAGATTCCTATTGCGTACACGCAAAAAATATATTCGATTCTGTTATTTATGATCATTTATAGATATAGGATACATGATACTTTATATATATAGGATACATGACCGAGGTTATACTACTTCACTTTTTAACTAGCTTTCGAACAACTTTTCGTCCATTACACAGTTCCAGACAACCACCTATAGCCAATGAAACGGCCTTTTTAATCAGGTTAAAACAAGGGGAAAATTTGCCTGGCGGGTCCAACGTTCCATTTTGCGCTCATACTTATTCTCTGCATCCTAAGCTACACGATTACGTTCGCGATGAAAAAAAAAATCATCCCCAGCACGAGTCCTTCGCCAGCAAAGTAGAGTTGAATATCCTTCGGGTCGTAATTGTCGGTAAGTATGTCCCTTATTGTAGTCGATTCGACAGCCGCCGGAGCGTTCCGCATTAAAAACGAGATTACGACGAGATACGGTGTCGGTCGAAGAAGTCCATGAAATTCCTTTCACATTGTAGGCGGTTGTACTTGACTGTAGTCGTCCGCTGCGACGAACGATTTTTGAAGTTGCGATGTGAAAACTCTCGTACTGCAGGATACTGTAACCAGGTTCCATTAATCAGCTGCAAGTTAAATTACTTGTCACAAGGGCAAAGTAAATTCAGACGACATCCAAATACAGGGGAGGGGAGAGAGCCATTTAGACCAGACTTAACCCACATGAATTCGCTGATATTTTGGAATTCAAAAGAGTCCGCTGTACAAAACGTTTTTTTATCAATGGCATTAACAATGAGTGAACCTATCCAGGTCTATGATGACTGTAAAAATATCCATAATTATATAACAAATAACAGATATCAATACAAATCCAAAGAAAATTCGATATTACTGGTAGTAAATTACTAGACAAAAGAAGTGGAAAAACGGAGCTATTTGTAAGATTGCCAGGCAACATAAGAGTCAAACAAAGAGAAGATTAATCATGATTCTATATGCCCTAACAAAAGTTCATATTCAATTTTCTCGTGCGCATCCTCTGAGGTTAATTTTTTTAAAAACTTTATTAATAATAGGTAGGAGATGCAACGAAAAAAAACCCACTATGTAACTAATTTCTAAATAAACTTTGGGTTTTTCAAGAAAATGTGACATTTTCCCATGATGTTTTACTTGAATTGTAATAGGCTAATGTTGCAAGTAATATTCTTATACATATCTTGATACTTCTAAATGTCTATGAGGTTCAGAAAAAAATTTATTCATTTTGTTGTTATAGAAATTCTATTTGCTTATTTTGTTATTATTTTAAAATGATTGCAACTCCTTAGCTAAAGTTGCATTGCGCATACGGATAGACATTTGTACTAACGTCTGCCTTGCCCATGAGCAGTTCGGGCTAAGCATTCCTTTCTCCAGTCAATCTGCTTTTGAAACAGAGACGACACACAGATGAAGCCTGTGTAAGCAGATTATTGAGGTTAAAAGGAACAAATGCTGATACGGCAATGATGACGTCGTCACTTGGCAGGAGATTGCTCTCAGCCAGCTAGAGTTACGTTACTTGCTGTAACAAATGACTTTAGGATAAATTTTTTGTTTTTTTAATACTCGACCCACATGAGAAGAATGTCTGAAAAAAAAAAAACAGTACCAAAATTGAACAATATATTGAGTTTCATGTTGGAAAAAGACTGCATGATTATGTTAAATTAAATATTCCTTATTCAAACTATATGAAAAAGGTTTCCATACAAATTCTATATATATTATTAGCCCTGTATGAGATTCATATAGGATTATTTCATAGATAACATTTTCACTTCTAGACTTCCTGACTTTAAAATCTCTTTATTTTATTCTATTTATTTTATTTATTATTATTTTATTTATTTATTTATTTATTTAATTTTTTTTTTTTTCATTGACTACGAATATAAATTACCGGGACAGACAATATGTCAGTAGATTTTTGGATATGTGTTTGAACTTTTAGCTTATTTGTCATTACTAAAGCGTTAAGTTAGAGTTCAAATCTTTACGCATATATATTTGGATATTTAATTATCTATGGTTACGTTTTGCTTATTGATTTTATCGTGATTCCTTTTTTATTATAATTTGTAACCCTTCCGACTTCTTACGGAGTGTATATATTGACTCCACTTGTATCCATATTTATCTTATTTTTTTTTTTTATATTTATTTTTTATTTATATATTTTTTTTTATATATATTTGATAAATTAATGGTTGGCTTGAATATGTGGAAAAGTGTTCTAGCGGCGTACCGTATAAGGCTACTTGCGGCATCAATTCTATAGATACAAGATATAAATGATAAAGGTATTAAAAACCGCGAGAACCGCTATAATCCAGTTCGGATCCAACATCACGAGTTGTAACTCGTAAGACATTGACACTTCCTATTTTAATATCAGTTATTCTACCAACCAGATTGACTCTGGGTGATAAATATATTATTGGTTTTTCTTAATGGAAAGGAATTCACACAACGTGTTAAGAAGATTATTATGATTTACACCACCCGAGTCACAGATTATTATGTGTTGAATTCCATATTTATTGATTTAGCACTCATAAATTCGTAACGCACTCAATTGCGGTGTTTGTTTTTAGTACTATTAATTCTATATAACGTGTCAAGGAACTATTAACACTAAGAAGTGTTTATTCCCTCTGTCAGACTCGTAATTCTGTTAATAATTCTACGTATATTCTTTCAAGGATTGATTTGGCACAGGATAGGCCCTTAACTGACAGGTGTCTTAGTGTGTCCCTTGTTTTCATGACACGTGTTACAATCAGTTATGTGCTTTTTATATCTGTAAACATTGTAGGCCAGTAAAACAGTGATTTGGCTTTCTGTGACATAGGAGGGAACCCTGGATGACGGAATGCAACCAGTTTATGACGATTGGTATGAGAGAGATTATTACTACTACCTGGTCGTTAGTCCTCTGCTGGTGTTCTTCGGGTTTTCCTTTCCTCGTCACAGACCTACATGAAACATTACATTTGATTACATTATTCTGATACACATACTATAATATACTTTTGCTTTAGGGTTTCTGCTCGAAGTGTTTATTGTTTTTGCCTAGCCACTGACCCTGTTTCCGTTTCGAAGTGTTTATGTTTGGTGTTTATTGTTTTGCTTATCGCTGTTGACACTTGCTTTGTTCAGTTGTAACAGTTCTGCGCTCCGACCCAGATATTCAATGCTCGCGATCTCTTGGGTTAAGGGATTTTCTTGTTTAGATACGGTTTTAAACAATAGGCACGGATGTTTCTATATCTTTTAGTCCAATTAATGGTTCTTTGCTGTATGGTGCGGGATTGCGGGAATAATGCGTCAGCTATGATATTTGCTTTCCCAGGTAGATATCTTATCTTGGGTGGGGCTCCAATAACCTGAATGATCATTTGTCACCGAGTTCCTTTGGGACTGTGATTAAAGCCTTTGAAAAACTCGGTAAAGGACTCAATGTTCAGTAAGGACTTTATCAGGATAGCCATAGATTATGAACTTAAAATGTACTAGTGAGTTAAAGATACCTAGCCCTTCCTTGCTTATTACTGCATATTTACTTTCAGAGGGCTTTAGTTTACATGAATAAAAAGCTATAGGAAAGAACTGTTATCATATTGCTGAAGTAGTATCCCTCTTACCCCTTGGTCTGAGGCGTCTGTTGCAATAAAAAAAAAATTCCTTATTTAAATCAGGGATTTTTAAGTTAGGTAAGCTGCATTTTCCGCTTTTAAGATATCGAACGCCTGTTGATGCTTTTCAGACCATAATAAATCTACGCTCTTCTTCGTAAGATCTGTTAAAGGAGCTGTCATGATTGAAGAGTTACATATTTACATACGATTGTAATACCCACTACAGCGCAAAAGTGCTTTATCCCCCTTTTTACGTTAATAAGTACCGGAAAGTTATGAATAGCCGACACCTTACATGGACTACTTTTAAGACCACCTTGACCAGACACATAAAACCTAGATGAAAACATGTTCGGGTTTTTAAAAACTCACATTTAGATATTTTACTCTGAGATTATTTGTCTTTGTCTCTGTAGCACTAGCTCATACTTTATGTGAATGTACTTCTAAGGTATTAGAAAAGATTACAAGATCATCATATAGGCATGTAGGTTATCCCCTAAAAAGTCTCCAAACACTATATTGTAATTTGGACGCAACGTAAGCCGGAGGCATACGTAAAAATTGATAATGTCCCCTGGGTGTGCTGAAAACGGTGTATGAGGGTACAAGTCACTTAGGTTAATGGATATCTGGTAAAAGCATTTAAGTAAGTCCAAGTTGGTGAAAAAAAAATTTATTCTAACCTAACAGAGATAAGATGTCGTCGGTACATCGCACTGGAAACTATCGGAAGTCGTTTCCTTGTTTAAGCGACAGTAATCTGCGCAGATACGCCAAGTCCGATCTTTTATGGCATGACGTTTGAGGGAAAAATTATATGGGCTTATTTGATTTCCTAATGGCTCCTATTACTAACATTTTTCAACTTCGTCATTTATCTCTATTCTAAAATTTCATTGAGAATCTATACGAAGGTACGTAAATAGCTTTATGTTTGTCCTTAGACCGTGTTTTGTTTTCAATGACATCCGTTTTTCTCCCAGAGATCACTCGCTAGTGGAGAAACTTCCTGGTATTCAGGTAGAAGATAAAAAAAAATTCTGCTGAATCACTCGCTTGAATTGACTTTACGGATATTACTTTAGATAGATTATCGAGAGATTCATCCACGACTGGTTGGGCGTGATTAATAGCAACAATAAAAAATGCGATATATAATTCTTCGTATCCACGATATGTATACTTTTAGGGCTTTGTTGCGCGGAAATCGTTATATTTCCGAGTGTCGGGAAGGATTAAAATTTCATTTCCCAGCAAAGTCTTTTTTACACGCACTAAGACATTCGAGGGTGCATGCTTCTCGAGATTTTGCGTGCAAAGTGCGACTGCGGATGTGGGAGAATTCTGTTGGGTCATTTGAAACAATGTTACGATTTATGAGACAAATGTATAGTTCCTTTATATAAGTTATTATTTGTTTAACTGTCTCATTTTGTTCAAAACGGCTTTTATATGTTTGAAGGTTTATAGGATTTTCCTTGATAAACACGCCTTATTTTGCAGGATGTAAGATAATATTTTGTGGTTTTGGATACCCCACCCTAGATGAATCTTACAATTACACTAGATACAGATCAATGTTTTTTATAAACTATAGAGGTATCTGTAAGCGCTCGCTTATCCGGACTTCTCATTAGGGAAGTTCGAACAACAGATGGTGAGTCCGTAAATACAGGATATTACGTATACTATAGGAATAAACAAGATATTCTAACTTTTTACGGCGCGTACAGTCGGGCTTTATCCATCAGTATTTATTATAAACTTATGTATTAAAAAAAAGAAACGAAAACCTGCTCTGATTACTTTATACGGTCGTGTGTTTCATAGGAAAAATCCTTTTTAATTCAAAAGATATCGGTATGTATGAACCAACATCGCTTTTCCCCACTCTGCTAGAGTCGCTTATTGTGTGGAATTTGCTTTGCTTTGAAAACTCGGCAGATTTAACTGACCTTGACCGCTTGACTAGGTGACACAGTAACCGAGTTTGCTTGTTTGATTCTGAACGGGCTACTGTTTCTATTTCTTTTTGTAATAATTAGGTCCTTCTCTTTATTACCATCGGCAACGTATTGTGTGTTTTAGCATTATGTTGCTGGTTACGTATAAAGCAATGAATGACGAACTATTAGGAACTGAGCGATTACTAATAAGACAAGTTATCACTACTGCATTCAATATTAACTGTTTGTACTTCATTCTTTGCTAAAATTTGAAATAGTGAGGGATCCTGTCAGCGCATTAGCCTGATGAAAGTTTTTACAGACATGTTATTCCTTGCAATCCAGCCATATTTTTAAAGTTAAGTTGAGTCATTGAGGTTCGATATTTTATATAACTCCAAAAAACTCAAGGCTAAAACTGTGCGATCGGGACTTTGCAAAGGAGCATTTATTGTCATGACCCGAAATAGTGTTACCTCTAATTTATATAGATTTGTACGGGTGGTTCCACTTGTGTTTTGTGTGTTTCTAATCACTACGGTGCTTAACGACCCTATCCATGCATCTGTATAAATACAGACGTCCACTGCGTAAACGCATATTCACTGTTTAATATGATTTGTTACTTAAGGGATTAATAATCACCCAAAATGATAAAATTAGCATAGTATATGATTATGATATTTCAGTAGAACTTCTGGAAACAGACACTCAAAAGATAAAAAAACTCGCAGTTTTAGCGAAATCTCAATGATGTAGATAATTTCTGTAAAAAAAAGTAAGATTAAGAATGTCTTGTAACTTCAGGCCACAGGAATAACGAAATTCGACCTGCAAAGGAAAAGGAAACACTCAAAGTTACTCCAAATGAATAAAAAAATTGTACTTAGCTTGCTTTTGTGGGAAGTCACGGTGTTCCGATAACGGACACACGGGCCTTGGTCCTCCTTCTCTATTTAGCGGACGACCTGGTTTGGCTTCAGTTCCCCGTGCCGCGTTGTTTCGATGATTCGAGCCCTTGAAAAATCCGATGCTGCGACGCGTTCGGTTGTGTTTCTGCAGTGCCTCGGAAACGCTCACTAACGATGTTTTTTCTTGAATGATTCTAATGAGAGACGAAGCTTCCGTTGCCGTAGGAAAAGGACACGTCGGTTTGTTTCTTGAAGTTATTCACTAACGATGATACTAAGTTGCTTGACGAATCTTGTTGTTTTCTGAAGTCGCTCACTAACGATGAAACTAGTTGCTTGAAGAATCTGCTGCTTCCGTCGTCGTTGACTTCTTATGATACATGATTTATTATTCTTGGTTTTTTCTTCGTAGGACGTTTGTAGAGTTCTTCTGGTCCGCTGCCACCAATATTAGGCTTGTGCCTTGTATGATAAGGCGCCCTATGAGGTAATGTTAGACTAGCGATAATCTATACGCTAAGTCGGTTGGTATTGCACTTCCATCTTCAATGGAGTGGTCTGGGTTTTGTAGATCACTTACGAAGTCGGTATTATCTTTACGACGATGTGTTAAACTCATGGTTCGGTGAGGTTCTTGTAGAAAACACTAAGTATAAAAAATTATATATTCTTCTGAAGTTTTAAATGGTGAAGATCAGGTATGATTGTACAAGTCTTCTAATAACGATAGCTTGATCGCTTCTGCCAATGATGATGGCTAATCCTATTCCTCTACATGATAAAGCTTAGGTAAAGAGGTACAAGGTCTTTCTAAAAGACTATCAACTAACTCTGTTCTGCCTGTCTACCATCTCTGTTACAAGTTATGAAGGGACAGACAGTAGTTCGAACATATGAAACATACATACAATGACATAGTTTCATACGAACACACAATCAAAATGAGACACGCTACAGATCACGTAGGCGGTAGTTGTCTCAAGCAGGGAGCTTGGACTAATGTTTATAAACAATTGAATGACTACAGGTGACGGCATGTTATCTTAGCCTACATACTTATTGTATACGTCATCTTAGCGTCTAGTATGATCACATTCCTGCAAGCAATCTGGTTGACCTATTTAGTTTTAGATTTTATATAACATGGACTAACATTCCAATATTTTTATTATGTAAACACTTAACAAATTGTACGGGTTTCCTGTAAATCCAATTTGACATCTTCATCTGATAATGAAATATAAAACCAGCCCAAA
>NC_087203.1:18517116-18519616 GCF_015104395.2 Macrobrachium nipponense
AACATCTCAAAAGGAGCATGGGATTCAGATGTCATCGACAAGATTTCAACGTTTTAGAAGATTAAAGGAAGATCATCAGCGGGAGTGACCTAAATTGGCTTACCTGTGGATGGATCTCTTGGTATAAAAACCACTTTTTCTGTAAACTTTTCTCATTCATCTACCTGATGAGGGAGACAGCAGTCTCTGAAATATAGTATTTATTTTTCTCTATATATTTTGGTGTTTTTACGGGCTCCTTTTATTAGATGGAATTCTGTTGTAACAGAACATTTTTACCAGTCATTTTTAGCCCATTATGAAATTCAACCGCCTTTCCACGATTCTTCGCTTACATCCAGAAGTCAAGCCAGTTTTTCGCAAGCTTGAGAAAGAACTGATCAGACTACACCGGCTGAAAAATCAAAAACACTTTTTAGAAGAATGCCTCAAGGAACAAGTACTTCAAAAAATGTATGAATTCGGGAGATGGACTCTACAATCGGACCCCTTCCCTCTCTCACACAAGATTTTCCTGGAGGAAAGAATCACCAACACGAAAAACGACATCTTCGTACTACGCAGAGTGATATATGGAACTCGGTCTAATCTTCACCTCCTCACTACGGACCACATATACAGGTATCTGATTTCATTCTGTTCCAACATTGTTGCCTATAAAAGCGTGACTCATTCCAACAGACTTTTACGCAAGTTAAACTTAATAAACAATAGCGCATGGAATAATTTTTAGCAACAAGACAAAGTTTTAAATTATCAAATAACCCCCCTCACTGTAAAACCAGCATTTGCTTTAAATCTAGGCTTATCCTTTGCCCTTATGGCCAGACCATAAAAGCAACCTAGACTTCTTAGTGGCTTTTGATAAATTCATATCGGATAAAAATGACAGCCGTGAAGAGATATGTTTAAAAGGAGTGTTACTAAAGACTTTAACTGACCTAAATAAGAAACATCCTGTTCCCGTAGATTTATGGTAGCCATCCACTCGCTAAAAAAGTTAGATGTTATAATAAGTAGATCTGACAAAGACGGCAAAATCGTAATAATGGACAAAGACTTCTACCTCGACAAAATCAACCAACTCCTTAGCGACACAAACACTTACGACAAACTGACGAAAAATCCCCTCCAAAACGTCGCCACAGAATTTTTTCGGAAATTAAGATTAATTAGCCAAGACAAAAAGAGCATTGAACTATTAGAAAAATTTAAAGTAATTAATCCTAAACTACCCTACTTTTATGGCCTTCCCAAAACTCACAAAGACAATCTTCCATTCAGACCCATCATTTCATGTGGCCGGAGCTTTCATCTACATTATTTCTAATTGGTTAGCTAGATCCTTTCCCCCTTTTTTAGCACTTTTTCTCCCAGTCACAAACATTCGGCAGATTTTTGTCACAAATTCAGAGAAGCACATATAACACTTCACAACATAAAACTTTTAAGCCTGACGTAGATTCCCTATCCACAAAAGTACCAGTACAGGACGTTCTTCAGTTTTTGAGGGAAAATTATCCCCCTATTCAGATCAGTTCCCATTGGCGCTTGACAAAATAATAAAGTTAGTAGAATTACATGCATCTAATAAAGTATTTTCATTCGGGGAATCATTCTACAAGCAAAAATTTGGGTGTAGTATGGGTAGTCCTTTAAGTCCCTGTTTTAGCCAATTTGTACATGGAATACTTTGAAACTACAGTAATAAATGCAATAAACCCAAAAACATGCTGTGGATGAGATATGTAGATGATATTCTAACATTTTAGGATAATAGATGGGGCAATTTTAATGAATTCCTTTAAAAATTAAACGCATTAGTGCACGGCATCAAATTTAAAGGTGAAGGAAACAGACAACAAAATTCCTTTTCTTGATGTTTTAATAATCAAAGAGATGACAGAATAGAAATTTACCACATACAGAAAACAACGTTCCCCCACTTTCATACATGTTTCACTACTTTAGTTATCACGACATCCTATCAAGATTGGTTGTAGCCAACAACCGGTGTCTAAGAGCTTACGAATTTTTTCCGCAGATTTCCTGGAAAAAGAATTTGAATTTATTTGTAAGCAGCTTTCGTCTTAAAGTATCCTGACCATATAATTGGGAAAGCAATCATAAAGCAAACATAATTTTCTACCGACCCTCTCAAGACAAGACCAGAGATACACCCAACAATAAAATAAAAATTCCACACCTGGACAGGATTAAGACGGTGACTCAGATCCTCAGAAAATCTAACCCTTTTGCATTTACTTACCCAAACATCTTATCCAAATCCGTCATTAACGTCAACAAAAGACATCCCCAAGGACACAGGTGTTTACGAAATCCATGCAGGAGAGTGACCAATCTTACATCATATTTACAGGAAAATCACTTCCAGAGACTAATACAACACAAACGGTCCAGTTAGGTAGTGGAAAACAGAAGTCAGCTATTTCAACCATATAAATGAACATAACCATAGAATAAACTGGAATTTGTCACA
>NC_087203.1:18524616-18555907 GCF_015104395.2 Macrobrachium nipponense
AATGAGGAAGAAATGGAAAAGCAATATACACTAGGAATATAATACCCTCATGCCCTTCTGGAAAATCATAGTCAGAGAGTAATCATGCAGAACATAGTTTTCCACTTCATGATAAAAATAATGATTTGCTGACATGCTTTGCTTTAATACTACCCGCAATTGAACCTGCTTTATGAATTTAAAATTATTCGTAATTATCTCTGTCATAAAACAGAAACCGTGAAAATACGGCAAAGTTCTTTGCATGCATTACTTGGCACTTTCATAACAAAAAGTTTTTTTTCTTTTTACTGATTGCTTTTAATTATTTCGCCCCGGTTCTCTGAATGCTTGCTGGGAGCACAAAGAGACGTGAAATGAATCTTCGAAGACTTTAGAGGTACGTGGCAATCAACGAGGAAAATGAAAAAGGAAAAGGCGAACGGAAGCAGGCCTTGCTTCTTCTTAAATTTTACAGTTTACTTTATCTCTGTCTGTCTATTTACCTGTCTCTTATTTTTCGCCGATTTCATCGGAATCCACCTTCCATATACAGGGAGAAAGAGCGAATGCATCCCTTTACCCTTTACTTTTTTATTAGGGAAATTCCAAGAAACAACAAAAAAATTACATCAGTTTACTGCTTCCATTAGATATGCACAAAATAAGTACGAAATGAATTTGAGGAAAAAATAACCATTGTAAAAAGAACCATAAACGACAGATATTAGTGTCTAATCTATTAATTCTGAGGTTGCAGAGATGAATATTGACACTCCCAATGGCCTTCAAGTCCAAGTTCATCCCCAATAGGAAGATGGGGGATGAGAAGGGGATGGCATGTAAAAATAATCGAAAACGACAGGTTTTAGTGTCTAATTTATAGTTTTCAAGGTCGCTGAGATTAAAGTGTCACTCCCGATGTCTTTTAAGTCCAAGTTCATTCTTGATAGAAAGTGGTGATGGGGAGGTGGTGACATGTAAAAATAACCAAAAACTACAGATTTTCTAATCCATAGTTTACGAGGTCACTGAGATGAATAGTCATACTCCCGATGCCCTTCATGTCCAAGTTCAGCCCCAGTAGAGAAGGGGGGTGTTGAAAAGGGGTGGAAAGGGGACAACATAAAAACTATTGAAAACGACAGATATTAGTGTTTAATCCATAGTTTTTGCGGTCATTGAGATGAATCATGTCACTCCTGCTGCCCTTTAAATCAAAGTTCTGCCCTGATAGGGAGCAGGGGTGGAAAGGGGTGGAAATGGGGCGACACGTAAAAATAACCTAAACGACAGATATTGGTGTCGAACCCATAGTTGTCAAGGTCGCTGAGATGGATAGTGACACTTCTGATGCCCTCAAGTCCAAGCTCAGCCCAGATAGGGAGGGTGGAAAAGGGTGGGAAGGGGTGTCATGTAAAAAAACAAAAAATTACAGATATTAGTTTCTAATCCTTAGTTTTCGAGGTCACTGAGGTGAATAGCGAGACTTCCATTGCCCTTTTTTCAAGTCAAAGTTTAGCCTTAAGGGGAAACGGGTTGAGAAGGAGGTGGGAAGTGGGTGACATGTAGTGCTTATCAGAGAAGTATCTACACACCATATTATAGGCATCCGCTCCTACACACCATCATCCCGCATACAAACACAAGAAAAAACACACACACACTGAAAACACATTTGAAATATGAGCTAATTATCCTGCTTGACTGACATTGTATAAAGACAGAAATTTAGAACCAAGTTTGATCTAACAGAAGAGAAAATCCCTAAATTCGAGAAGTACCCTCTCCATCAAGGGTGATGCTTCATAGCATTAGTTTCACGCAAATGAAAAGTAGCCAGCAATCAGATATTTGGAAGTGTCTCCCTAGCATACTACTTGTGTAGTTGGAAATATCCTTTATGTCAAATCGTCCATGGACGTTACCATTACCTAAGAACAACCAGACACTTCTCTCGTGTGATCTTTGACCAGCAGTAGACATCACATCATTACTGGTCGTGAGACCTATAAAATGGACCTACGTTTTAGTTTCTCGCATCGCGATTTATAGACTGCTTTCTAGAAAGGTGAGCGATGCATACCTTGGAAAAATAGCATAAAAGATTCTTACAACGCATTTCAGGTATTTTTATTGGATCAAAACAGAATAATTTAAGTAGATCCGATATATTTCCAGTTACTTCTTACCTTTGTTTATAATCAACGCAGTGATGTATACCTTTATTAATCATTAGACGTAGCAACATAAATCATAGAGGACAATTTCGGAGGAGATAAACATACTATTTGGGTGAATCTTTTCTCTTTCCCGGAGGGATCAATGAAAAGTTTACCCAATGGTCCGTCAATATACAACCCGTATTTGCTGTACCCTCGAAATCACCGTCTATTGACTGACTGGCTGAATCCCTGAATTTTCTCTCCCCATAGTCCTTACGTCAGGCCTTGCATATTTGACAAACCACGCATGTCGGTAAACGTTTCTCTGAAAAACCTAAGTATTAACCCAAAATAAATTTAACGAAATCTTCAGTAAACCTTCAAGGCAGTAAATATTGTGAAAAAATCCATTAATCTGTGATCATCATCTGGAATTTTGAGAAGACGAACATTATAAAATCCATAACTCATATGCTATGCGATTGTGCGCTTATTTACTGTCATATATATATATATATATATATATATATATATATATATATATAATATATATATATATATATATATTATATATATATATATATATATATATATATAGTATATGTATATATATATATATATATATATATATATATATATATATATATATATATATATATATATATATATATATATATATAATCTCCAGTCAGCAATATCACAGTATTTCAGAGGGTTTCGTGATACATCTTAGTAGACATCATAGTTTATTTAAGAAAAGTTTCGCACACAAAAAAACACGGTGCATCATCAGTCTGTGGAAATAAAAAAACAATTACATTATAAAAGGATTTCACATTAATACTAAAAAAAATTACATCATTAAAATACCGCAAAAGTTAAAAGTTATAGATTTTAAAACAAGGCAAAAGAAACCAAGAGAGAGCGAACTAAGAACACCAACCATCCTTCTGGCACCAGGTGTCATGATGCAGAGAGAGAGAGAGAGAGAGAGAGAGAGAGAGAGAGAGAGAGAGAGAGAGCCTAAATAAGGGTGAATCAATTTCAGTGACAGAATTCTGAAATCGTCTCACGTGCTTTCAGAACACTCTCGGATTTCATAGAAGAAACGCCAGGGACCAGGTATCATAATGGTTATATCCAGAAGTTATAATTTAATGACTCGTAATTAAATTATATCAATATAATGTACTGTTTCGTTTGTCAGGCTTCAGAAGAGAGAGAGAGAGAGAGAGAGAGAGAGAGAGAGAGAGAGAGAGAGAGAGAGAATCTTAAACCTGAGTAGTGAGATTAAGTGCAGCAAAAAAAAATTCTAATATATTTTAAATATATCATAGATTAGTTTTAACGTTGTATCAAAAATATGTTTTGACGAACAGGTATGCTAGTGAACACCTGCTGTACGGAAAGCAATTACATCGGAATGTAATCATTTAATTGCTTTTCAAACATCTTTGGAAGTCACACATCGTAATAAACATTTTACTTGTTTAATATATAAGTAAAGGTTATGGAGGAGATAAGGAACGTCATTATTATACTCTGCTAAGGAAGATTTTCAAGACCACAAGCCTACAACAATCATACACATACATACATACAGACGTAAGTTGGAGAAAGGAATAAAAAGAGTTGAATAAATGCTTTCGACTATTTTTCACACCTCAGCGCTTCATCGACTATTCACTCCTTCCTCCTGCTCTAAGACAACATAAAATATCGCATGTTTTAGTGACAGATCGTTCATAATATATATATATATATATTATATATATATATATATATCTATATATATATATATATATATATATATATATATATATATACATGTACAATATTATATATATATTATATATATATTATATATATATATATATATTATATATATATATATATATATATATATATATATATATATGAGTATCCACTTTGGATCCTCTTTTCTTTCTTCAGCCCAAATTAAGTTTGAGGGAATAAGTCTCGAACTACTAACATAAAATTCAAATAGTAAAAAGGAACAACGGGAAGTAGACTAACAACCTTTTAAGTTAGGAACCAGTCAAGAATTTCCCTTCTGCATTGTGAACGGAATATGGGCCCCTTGAGAGTATTTTGACTGAGCAGATTTCTCCTTTTGTATTTCTACACCAAGCGAAGATGGAAAACATCCTAATGGCATTCTCCCCTTGATATTTAAACGAAGATTTATAAGTAGTCATATCACAATTAGGGTTAGCTACTGACAGATCTGAAATCCTGAGGCAGGTCACCCACACTTCAGGGACCTGCGCCCCTTTTTCCATTCTAGTAGTCCCCAAACTAATTTAGCAAAAATCCAATAAATCGAGAACTTCCCGCCAAGTAAAAAAAAAAATCTACACATCTCATGGAAGGTCTCCCTGGCTTGACTCCAACTGTCTACCTGACCACGCCCCATTTTACCTGACCTGTCCCTCACCATTGTCATTGAACCCTCATCCCGACTCCGCTTCCTCACACCTGCATGACCATCGCTTCTCTCGGCCCACGTGTTTTTCCATTGCTCTCCCTATGTTCGCACCTCTCTGCTGGCATTCCATGTTTCTTTCAGGCTTCTGTACAAGATTAGCATTGGAGATGAAAGGCCTGAGATGATTCGCCCCCTCATGGAGCTCGGTCGTGTTTTGAGAACAAAAACATCCAATTTGAACAGGATTATTCCAGTTATCCAACTCGGGTATATACACGGCCTGAGTAGGCCTATCAAATCACGTTTTGCCTTAGTACGTAACACACGGCACTTTGACCTCGCCTTTAATGGAAGGCCTATAGCCTTGCTGCAGTATTCCTATCACAGGAAGTGGACCCAGACAAGAATACCCATCCCGCCACTCTCCTCTTGAAGCTGACAATAGCTAGTATCGTCATATAACCACGAGCTGTACATCAAGATTCGTCCTGTGAGTCCTCCTCACAGCCAATTACTTGCTTAGTTCTTGAATTATGGAAGCATTGTCTTTCCAACCTCTGGTGAAGACCGTAAACGTCCTTTGGCCAGCGCCCTGTCACAACTTCATGTCTGTCACATCACGGATTAAAGGTAACTGAAGGCAAACATTTGTTCTGTCGGCCCTTCACCCCTGTTCCTAGCACTCATTCCTATTTCGGCCGTGTTTTGTCCTGTAAATTCCATTCCTAGAATTCCCGTCTCTATACGAGATACAGTGAATGTTTTATTGTGAATAGTAACATCAGTGATTTAGATCGAGATTATGCTAAACACATTTAACTTAATACCAAAGTTTTGGTATACAACGAAATCTTTCCAATCAATGTGTAAATTTGCTTTTACCAATATCAGTATTTCTTTGTCGAATACTTTGCTGATTCGTGTAGAATGCCATTCACCTCACTCTGCCAGTGCCAATATTAGGGTGCCATATCCCTGAACGCCAGCAGCGATCACAATCACTTACAGTCCTCCGCTGCATAGTGTCATCATTTCCATATTTATTTTATGGTACTGTGGTGTGTCACAGCCTAAGTTTGTTTTAGTATTACTGGGAAATGTTTCTCCCTACAGATGTATCATGCGTACACACACCTATAAGTGAACATGGCCACTGAAGAATATAGCCAGTTAAATGAACTGGGGACCCAGGACGTTATCATACAATGGAGACTGAATGTGATTGGGGGTGGCGATGGGAACAATCCCATTTATAGTTTTTCTGACAAATAACCTGTTTGGGAAGACATTAATTTAACTTTGATCCATTTTTGGTATTATGCCTATTTACCAATTTTAACATGTTTTATGTTATATTTGCAAAATATAACAATTTCCACAAGCTAAAGGTAGCGTTTTTAGCTACCTCAAGAGAGATATATGTATATGTATATGTATATGTATATGTATATGTATATGTATATGTATATATACATACATATACATTATATATAATAAATATATATATATATTTATTTATATATATATATATATATATATAATATATATATAAATATATTATGTATAGTATTATATATATATATATATATATAATGAATGAATGAATGAATGTATGTATGTATGTATATATATGTATGAATATAGATCAAGCCAGTTTGGTGTCTCGGTTTTAATTTTCTTCTCCAAGCATTTTTTTTTTGATACCCCGACGATGCGTGAATAAACATGGAAAGAAAGCCCTTGGTACTGACCTTCTGCCTGTCGTTTTCCTTTGGTATTCGCTTATATAATGAGTGACGTGCATCTACTGTCGTTTTTTAAATACATTATATATATACGCACACACACACGCAATATATATAATATATATATATATATGTATATATATATATATATATATATATATATATAAAATATATATTGTAAATACATATATATTATATATAGATATACCTATATATATGTATATATATATATAAACTATATATATATATATAGTATGATGATAGTTATATATATATATTTATAATATATATAATATATCTATATATATAGATATATATATGTATGTATATATAAATATATATATATATATATATCTATATATATATATATATATATATATATATATATATATATATATAGTATGTATATATACTATATATATATATAGATATAGATATATATATAGATATATATATCTATATATATATATATATATATCATATAGTAATATATATATATATGTGCGTATATATATATATATATATATATATATATATATATATATATATATATATATATATATATATATATATATATATATATATAATATATATATATATATATGTATGTATAGTATGTATATCATAAAGTTATGTGGCGTGTCCGACTATGTCACTGGTCACCATCTTTAATGTGACTTAACTTTTCACTGTACTGTTCAACCATTTTCTGCTCGCCATTTCTTTTTTCGCCATCGAGTTCACTGCAGGCGGTTTGCAAAGCGATGTCATAAGCCTTCACCTTCGCCTTTGTGCTTTGGAATGCTGACTTTAACTTGTAATTATCCAGTTAATAAAGCCATTAGATTTTGTTTTGTGTTAACGCTTGATCAACACTGCCCATTCTCTCTCTCTCTCTCTCTCTCTCTCTCTCTCTCTCTCTCTCT
Organism: Macrobrachium nipponense; assembly: GCF_015104395.2. NCBI lineage: Eukaryota > Metazoa > Arthropoda > Malacostraca > Decapoda > Palaemonidae > Macrobrachium > Macrobrachium nipponense. Next base: position 18,531,881 of record NC_087203.1, read on the forward strand.
CTCTCTCTCTCTCTCAATATCTGACTCATATCCGAAGATTACAACGACGACCATTCATATGACAGTTCCATGAAGGCCACCTTCGCTGTAAGACAACAAAATAAAGAAAAATCTTCAATTTCTAAAACCTTGTGACTCACGGACTGCCATTCTTTTTCTGTTATGAATTGTATTTGCAATATTGGTTGCAACGATACATGCAATCTATCTTTAGGAGAACAAACCGAAATATTTTGCCACGGACCTGGCAAACGTGACAAGAAATCGACGACAAATCGTTTAGCTTATCTGTCGTAGGATGCTCATCACACACACACACACACACATACCGATAAAAGGAAATGTTATAATCATTGAGCAACAGCAGTTTCTGCAAAGTATACAATAATCATCTTTAAAGATTTCTAATTACAATGGAGAAAACTTAAATGCCATTGCAATAATTACAATACGTGCAGTATCTCTCTTTAAATATATATATATATATATATATATATATAATATATATATATATATATATATATATATATATATAATATATATAATATATATAATATATATATAATATGTATATGTATATATAGGTATATATATATATATATATATATATATATATATAATATATATATATATATATATATATATATATATATATATATATATATATATATATATATATATATATTATATATATATATATATATATATATATAATATATATATATAATATATATATATATATATATATATATATATATATATATATATATATATATATATATTATATATAGGTATATATATATATATATATATATATATATATATATTTGTTTATATACTAGCATGACAAACCCTGCTGCTCCCCCCAAAAACTCTCGAATCACAACTGATAAACTCCATTCTCTCTCTCTATCTCTCTCTCTCCCTTCCTTCCTGCCAAGATAGCTGTCTTAGTCATATTGCCCAGCATTTTGGACATTATTACATTTAACCAATTCCCACCCCATTCCTATTGGGCTGAACTTGGACTCGAAGGACACTGGGAGTGTCTCTGTTCATCCCAGCGACCTAAAAAACAATGGATACACTAATATCCATCATTTTTGACATTTCATTTTGAACCCTTCTCACTGAACTTGGACTTAAAAAGGCATTGGGAGTGTCATTATTCATCTCAGTGACCTCAAACGCTATGGATTAGACATTAATATCTGTAGTTTTTGGTTATTCTAAGATATTCACCACCACCACCCCACCATTTCTTCCTATCAGAGCTGAACTTAAACGACAACGGGAGAGTCACTATTCATATCGGTGACCTTGAAAACTATAAATTAAGACACTAATATTTGTCATTTTCAGTTATTTCTACATTTCATCCCATTCCTACCTCACGTTTTATTGGTTGCTAAACTTGGAAGTGTCATTATTTATCCCAGAGACCTCGAAAATGATGGATTAGGCACTACTATCTGTTATTTATGGGTATTTTACATTTCACCCCTTCCTGTCACTTTTCACTCCCTACTTTCAATTGGGGCTGAACAAGGAATTAAAGGGCATTATAAGCTTCACTATTCATCCCAACGGCCTCAAAAACTATGAATTAGACACTAATATCTCTTGCTTCATTTATTTTTACTTCACTCCATTCCCACCCTTTCTCACACTCCTTCCTATCGGGGCTGAACTTGAACTTAAATGGCAGCAGGAGTGTCACTATTCATCTCCGCAACCTTGAAAACTATGGGTTAGACACTAATATCTGTTGTTTCCTGTTATTTCTACGTCACCACTTCCCAACCCTTTTCAACCCCTTCCTCTCTACTGGGGCTGAATGTGGACTTGAAAGCATTGGAAGTGTCATTATTTATCTTAGCGACCTCAAAAAGTATGGGTTAGACTTTAATATCTGTTGTTTTTTATTATTTCTACGTCACCCCTTCCCACACCTTTTCACTCCCACTCCTTATTGGTGCTAAACTAGGACTTGAAGGACATCAGGAGTGTCACTATTAATCTCGGCAACCTCAAAAACTATGATTAAACACTAATATCTGTCATTTTCAGTTATATTTATTTTTACTTATTAATCCTGTCAAGCTGTGGGATTTTTATTTTATTGTTGGGTGTCTCTCTGGTCTTGTCTTGTCTTGAGATGGTCCATAGAAAATTACGTTTGCTTTATGAATCACTTCTCCATTGTATGGTTAGGGTACCTTAAAGACGAAAGCTGCTTACGAATTAGTCAAGACTAGATTGCTGGCTAAGCCTTATCATGCTAAAAATGTCATGATAACTAAAGTAGTGAATGTATGAAAGTGAGAATGTTCGTTTTCTGTATATGGTAAATTTGTATTCTGTCACGAATTCAAAGTAGCATATATACTTTCTCCAAAATAAAAAAAATAAAAAATAAAAAAACATGAAAAATTGAAGATGACATGCCTCAGTTTTGATGACAAAGGATCCAGCACCCAATGCCTTCCTTGAGCTCTCGTTTTGACATTGCAAGAAATCAGCATGCCAACGTGCAGATTGTTCATGCATAATAATCTTTGGGGTAATGAAAGTTGTCTGTGTTCCAATTCACACAGTTACGACAATTCAAGGTTAATTCTCTATACATCTGATGATGAGTCTGATGAAAATCTATAATCTGTTTATGGCCCCCAGAAAACTCAAAACATTCCTAAATATAGTAATTCTTTACCCTAAGCATATTTATTCCACTAGTGTATGAGATTAAATCCGTCTGCAGTATTAAACTGGACTAGATTTAGCTTTCAAAAGAAATCCTATAATGTGTACTTCATATTTAAATGTTTTGATCATAGAAATAATTTTGAGCAGCTTATCTTACAACTAATCTCCTTGAGTTACTTTGATGTCATAAAACCCAAAAGTGTACGCTAAAAATAGAAATGGCAATATGTGCAGGCTTATATTTCATACTTTAATTAGTAGGTCACCAAAGTATCATTGTAGCTATATACAGAAAATACTGATAGTTTATGACCTTTTGACCTAAAGTCATGTTCTATTTTTTTTTTTTTTTTTTTGCATGTGTATCAAACATTTCCTACATACATTTCTAAAAGTATAAATGATTGCTAAAGTTATTGAAATCAAGATATTTATTTTATTATAAACTACATTGTAGTCTTCGAAAATGTTAAGACACCTTTACTTGATTTTTATATGTAACTTGATTGAATTGCCATGTTGTTACAAAACTCAAAAGTGTGCTAAAAAAATTGAAATTGCATCTCTTATGTTCTAACATAAAAGATGCAATTTCAATTTTTTGAACAAAATTTATTCATATTACTTAGCAGGTCTCAAAATAGCTGTTAAAATATGCTGGTAGCCATGTGACCCTCAGACCTAAAGGAATGTTCCGATTTTTTTTTTGGTGTCAAGTAATTGATTATTTAAACAAGATTGTTGAAATTAGAAAGTTTTTTTTTATGAAATTAGTTGCAGCTTCTGAAAAATGTTATGACGTTTGACCTTGGTCATATCAGGGCAATATCAGAAAGTAATTATTTTATCATAATTGGTCAGAGAGAGTCAAGCTCTAGCAAAATACCAAAAATAGTGGTCATTTACCAAGATAGAACGAAAAACTTCTCTTATAAGCTTCTACTACCAATAAAAATTTTACCATTTTTATGACTTTGCAGTGTGTTTATATAACATGGCATAGTGCAAATGTGATACCACAATTTGAGTGTACTAACTACCTAGCGATGTTCAAGATTACCTATGGCATAAACCTTTTTAAGTAGTTCCACTTGAACGAAACCATTTTTCTCAACCAGACTGACTTTAGAACACAATTGGTTTGTGGGAAGGAAAAACACTTCTTCGTGGTGTTTAATGAGGAGTTTTTCCCGTTGAATGAGGAGGGTCTCTAGTAGTTGGAGACGTCTCTGATCCGGGCTCTCCGATTATCCTAGTGATTTGATAATTCCGTCGCGGGAGATGACTTCATTATACATCGCCGAGGGATGGTTCCTAATGGCCCCTTCTTGTGCATGGCAGGAGATTCTTTTTGACAGACGTGTTGTGGTCATGCCAATATAGGCGACGGGACACCCGTGGACAAGGCATATGAACTGGTATACCACATTAGTCTGCTTCAAAGGGTCTCGCAATGGTTGGGTGGGGTCATTCCTCGTTTGGCGGTTTTTGTAATAAATGACGGAATCGATGGTTTTGCCTTCCTCCCTTTGGGAAAATGTTTTCCATGATCTTCTCATGGCCTGTTCATCCTTACGGCTACGATGCATTCACAGTACCACGAGGATGAAATGGCCATGAAGTAGATCATCGTGGAAAACATTTCCCCAAAAGGAAATCAAAACCATCGATTTCCCCATTTATTACAAAAACCGCCGAACGAGGGACCTGAGAATTAGGAGTAACCCCACCTAATATATATATATATATATATATATATATATATAATATATATATATAGATATATATATATATGATATATTCAAGTATAAAAGACCCATTAAAACATTCTGGTTTAAAGCTAAGACTATGTTTCGTTGAACTAACTTCCACCCTTATCAAGTAGTGAATAACAGGAGTTACATAAGCGAAATATATACTGGGAGATATGCCATTAGGTAATGCCATATATATTTCGTTTTACTGTATATCCTTTGGTCACTCACTACTTGATTAGGGTGGAAGTTAGTCCACCGAAATATAGTCCTTACTTTAAACCACTGACTTTAATGGCCTTTTATACTTGAGACGTATTCCTGTTTAACAGAAGAATTTATATATATATATATATAATATATATATATATATATATATATATATATATATATATATATATATATATATATATATATATCCTATATATATATATATATATATATATATATATATATATATATATATATATCGGCGTTTTACCTCAATGAATCTTCAAGGATGTAATTTACACATTAAAATCACTTGAAATCTTATAGAAAACGGAAAAATAATTAATAATTTCAATTCACTATAAGGACAAACATGATTTACCTAAACTGACTTGAAAAAAGAAATTTAACATCAAAAAAGAGGAAGAGGATAAAGTGAAAGTTGAAGTGCAGACCAAAATATAAATAAACAACTGGTTAGGCTTCATATGAATAGCGGTGTGGTGCTTGTCTGTGTTAATGAAGGGGTGCTAGTCTTTGTTTGGATCGACTCTAAAGTAGTCAGCTCCCTCTCTTCTTGCCTGGAAGATATTCTAAAATCCGCATCGTTGATGTTAGTTTTTGTAGTGCAATGCACGATTACGTATGTAGGAGGCAGATAAACTATTGTGAGATGCGTATCGCCTTTTCGTGGATGTGTTAGCTACTATGAAGTTAAAACTATATGACCTGTTTATATATATATATATATATATATATATATATATATATATATATATATATATATATATATATATATATATATATATTATATGTACATATACATATACATATACATATACATATATGTGTATATATATATATATATATATATATATATATATATATATATATATATATATATATATATATATATATATATAATGCTATCCCGGTTCCAGGTAAAATTCTTCATATCCAATCCCCTTTAGTAGTTATTTATTTACTGATTGCGTAACATGTTGAACATTTACACCAACGTTTAATGAAGACCCGAAACCCGTCGAGGTGATTTGAATGGTCTCATAACAACCAATCTCTATCAATTAGTCGGTCATAAAATTCAACTATATCGATGAAAAATAAATGGCTGAGAACACGGCTGGTTGCGATCTTTTGGGCTCTCGTCCACTTTTTTATATTTGTCTCCTCATTTCTTATCTATTAAGATTTTAAGTCCTTTCATTTTTATCCGTCGATTCTTTAAAAGGAAATTAAATTATATTAATTTTTTTTAGGTTTATTGTGTATCCATTTTCTGTAACAACTGAAGACTTGATTCGATATTTTTTAGCTTTTGTTAACTCGTGAACTGATGCGGAATGACAGAATACGGATATGACTCTCCATACATCGCTTGCGAAATACAGCAAATTCCTGTCTCATTACTGACATCATTTGAATAAACTTTCATCACTGAACTAAGCACCTGAAATTCTTATCCTCGGCTATAGAGCCAGTTAGCAAAATTAAGGGGTTTTCATGTACGTGTTTTATATATTATAATAAATGCACTCATTTACACCGTACACCAAAACTATAGTTATAGACCGTAAAGAATATTCTTTCAGTCCTGTTTCCTGTAGTGTACTGTGTGCAGTTATACATAAATTCATTTTCCACAGATATTTTTTAATTTCTACTAATGCGCGAAATTACAGGAAAATTATTTGAATGGCAATTTTACCTAATTATTAATTTACTGTAATTAATTTACCACTCAAATTTACTCATATGTTTATTTTCAATTTCCTTTTTATTATATCTATTGATTTATCCCATAACATTCGTTTGTGTGATGATCAGTTGCAAGTTAAGTTCAACTAGGTAATGTTGAATGGAATGTATGCCATGCAAGATACAGCAGTGCACAAAACTTTCTTAAAATCTTTTTTTGTCTTTACAATTTTCAGGTTGTTAAATTAGGTTTTAGCGTAATTATTCCTACTTCATATGAACAGCAAAACATAGTTAACTCACAATAAAGACATACTACCAAGTTAAAAATGCAATGTTACTTCTTCTAAAAATGTATGACTAATTTAAGTCCGCACTATTATGTTGATACTGATGTTGAATGGATCAGACCCCACATCAAGGGAGTTAAGTATGCTTATAAGTACTGATTTGTGAAAATCATTCTCATTGAAATGATGAAATTGTTGAATTATTTAGTCCATCCTCATCGTAGAGATGAATTACACAACTCCCTCGTCCATATTTTTTGTTACAGTTTTGAATAAGTGCAATGCAATTTGCTGCTGCTGCATTTCCAGGGAGAGGAGATGAAAACGAGGGAACGGGATAGGTTGCAATTTTGAAGAAATTTTGTTGGGTCATAAGTCTTTTGTGTTATTGATGATATGCGCTATTTAAAGTTTAGCTACAATGGGAATTTCAACTGGGTGAGGGGGACAGTGGTGGGCAAATATCTGACTGTAAGGGGTGAGGGACTAAGAGTTAGATAAATTACAGTGTTTCTTTAAAAAAAAAAAAAAAAACTTTATATTTAAAGAAAATTAATTTAACAGTCGTTAACAGAAGAGGCATTCCCAAAATCTTAAAAAAAAGTTTATAAACTTTAAGAAAACATAAGCATATGAAAAAACGGAAATAAAAGAGGATTCAAAAGAGTTAAATATTATTAAATGAATTACACTTACACCGAATGAAGAAATCTCAGCTTTAATATTGAGATTGTGGAAATACATATACATATCCAATGCACTGCGCACCCATACAACACACACATACATTATGTATATATATATATATATATATATATATATATATATATATATATATATATATATATATATATATATATATATATATATATATATATATATATATATATATATATACTATATATATATATATATGTATATATATATATATATATATATATATATATATATATAGTATAGTATATGTATATGTATATGTATATGATATGTATATGTATATGTATATGTATATATATATATATATATATATATATATATATATATATATATATATATATGTATGTATGTATGTATATATATACGTATATATATATATACACATATATATCACACACACACACACACATATATATATATATATATATATATATATATATATATATATATATATATATATATATATATATATATATATATATACATATATATACACATTATATATATATATATATATATATATATATATATATATATATATATATATATATCTATGTATGCTTAAAAAATCACAGTAGATGCACGTGACTTCATAAATAAGCGAATGCCACGGGAAAATGATAGTCAGAAATCCAAGGTCTTTCGTCTTTATTCATATATCGTCAGACGATGTCTGAATAAAGACGAAAGAGCTTGGATTTCTGACTATCATTTTCCCGTGGTATTCGCTATATATATATATATATATATATATATATCTATATATATATATATATATATATATATATATATATATATATATATATATATATTTATTACGATCTCGACTCTCGAGATAGACAGGTTCTTAAAAATAATAAGCAATTGGGCTGTAATGACTGATGACAGGTGACAAACAAAGGAGGGAGGAGCATAACAAAACAAAAAAATTACCTTAAAAATTAATTTATTTACATGAGTTAAATACATAAAGTACAGTGAGTCAAGGTTTCTGGGTGGCAAAAACACAAAAATTTATCAATTAACAATAATAGTAAAACCAGTCGAAGAATCAATAAAATCCACCTTCAATAACAACGCCATGAAAAATTTCAATCTAAAACGATAAAAGAATAATCACAAAATAGGCTGTATAAGGGCAATAACAATCTTAAATATAATAAATAGAAATAGGCAGCGTAATACATAATTAAAATTGACACTGAAGCGGCATAATGGTACACAGAGCAAAACGCGAACACTTCCTCAAACAAAAACGGACAACAATCCAATGCCGGACGATCAAGACAGAGCCGATACGACAACCACCTCGTCCTTGGAAACAATATGGACATCCTCCTCGAATGCCGGACGATCAAGACAGAGTTTGATACAACCATCTCGTCCTCAGATACAGTATGGAGGTCCTCCTCGACCACTGGACAATCAAGACAGGGTTGATACAACCGCCAACTCGTCTTCAGATACTCCCCGCTGCTCTGCTGCCAAGACTGTCTCTCTGAGCCTGACTGGTTGTTCTGCCCTCCAGAAACCTGACTGACGAAGTTTGACTGCCATCCAACGACGTCAACTCGCCAGCAATTAAAAACAAAAGAGGCAACAATCCACCAAGGGAAACAATCGGCAAACGATTTGTTTCTAACAATATATATATCACACATATATATATATATATATATATATATATATATATATATATATATACATACATATACAATACATACATATATATATATATATATATATATATATATATATATATATATAGATGTATATATATGTATATATGTATGTATATACATGTATATATATGTATATATGTATATATATATATGTATATATGGTTATACATACATACATACATATATATATATATATATATATATATATATATATATATATATATATATATATATATATATGTATGTAAGTATGTATAGATGTATATATATATGTATATATGTATATATATATGTATATGCATATTATATATATATATATATATATATATATATATATATATATATATATATATATATATTTATTGCCTCGTTAGACCTCAACACTCATTAGGTCTACAGGACCATAAATAATCAAAATACACAAAAACTAAGGTGTTCAAAAGGCTGCAATCCACTAAGGTGGGAGCAAGCCCAAGTAAATGCAGCACAAGAATAACTCAAGGGGGATAGCAAAACAATGAAAAAAACCAATGTATATTATATATATATATATATATATATATATATATATATATATATATATATATATATACATATATATATATATATATATATATATATATATATATATATATGTGTGTGTGTGTGTGTGTGTGTGTGTGTGTGTGTGTGTGTGTGTGTGTGTATGTATAATCATATATTGCATGTAATCGAAGGGGAATTTTTCAGTTGATAATAATTTCGTCCTCTCGTGGATTCGAACCAGCGGACAAAGGAGTATGTCCTCCTGACAGGTTCATATTGTTGGTTTGATTGATGATATCAGACTCCAGCATCTTCCTTTTGTGTGGACAACAACTACTTTTGAAAACCAGCTCTGCCACACTCCAGTTCATGGTATGGCCTTTGTTCCTAATATGTAGGAAACTCCCCAAGGTTTCTGATGCATTTCGCACTGATCTTTTGTGCTCTGCTAATCTTTGTGAGATGCATCTCATGACAATTACTTCACGTATCTTGTAAATTCCGGCTTCTTCTCTTTTATTTCAGTATACGTTAATAAGCAACTCCCGATGGATTTTGGGTAATGGAAAATGAAAGATTATTTGACCTAAGGTGTTCTGTAGCTTTAAGAATATTTTTATCGTACGGACGTTTTATTTTATTTTTGAAATATCGTACGGAAGTTTTATTTTATTTTTGAAATATATTTGTTTGTTGTGAGGTTGCAACCTCTATGGTATATTTGCTCGCTTTTTAATAGCCTTTTCTCGATAATGACAGCAAAGCATGCGGTCGTAAAACTCCTTGCCAAATAATAGATTATGCTTGTTGTTGTAGGAAAGTCGCATCTCGCAACCGACCCCTTTGTGTAGGGATAACGGTGGGAAAGAAGAAAAGTTCACTTTGATCAACCGTCAATGTTTCGCTTCGTAACATAAATGAGCTCCGTCCTTTCATTGTCTCTGGAGTGAGTGACCTTTGAATCAATGTTTCATTAGTTTTTCAGTCTCTCCTTTGTCCTCCTCCACCTATTTTCTGAAATTTTTCTTCCTTTTTTTCATTCTTTTTATTCAAAATTACAATTTCTTTCCAGTTTTCATTATCATCTTCGTTTTATTCTCATTTCCCAAATTCTCATCACCTATTTTCATCATTCATTATCCTTGTAAGTCTTTTCTTTCGACCTTCACTTTCTGTCAGATTAAGATTTCAAACGTTGGAGACTTGAATATCTCAAGTTGAAAGGAGACACAAATTTGGAGAGAATCTTACGGAATATGAGCGCGCCGCCCTCCCCTTCCCCCCACCCCCACCCCCCCTCCTCACCTCTCTTTCTCTCTCTCTCTGCGCAAATTAGGGCACGACGTAGACATATTGGTCATGGCCACCTGATAAATAGCTTCAGCCAACCATCGCAGCGATTTCTCTGTCCCTTGACTGTGATGAATGTAAGTGGGGTCTTGAGGAGACCTTCCCTCTCAGTTCCGAGACGTTGATGTTGAATATCTTAATTTTTTAGTTCATAAGACTTTTCATTGTAAAGCCGGTAGCAGTCTCATACTTAGCAGTATCAAGAGGTTTGATTTTAGTTAAAGCGTATATATTTCCAGTAACTTTTTTTTTATTGAATTTCTTATTTCTTATATAACTGCAGCCTTTTAGAGAAGGGGATTAGAAGCAAGAGCCTATAACTATTCTTTGTTATTTAATTATAGCAATCTGCTTATACACAGACATATGCAAACATGAACAAAAATAAGTAGTAGGATGCCCATGCGTAAACAATTAATAATATAAGAGAGCATTTCGAAGTGATTGTCCTTTTCCTTTAATTTATCTTATTTTGTTTAATTTAGCATCCAAATTTTCTTTGCACTCGTTCATGTAGATCAAAAGAGTTGTATGCATAGAGCTACTTAACGGATTCGGACTGAATGTTGTTTAATGCTCTCACGAACCTTCGCCGGTTCATTTGACAGAAGTTTTACTGTTTTTAGTGATGCTTTATTTGAGATTCATTCTTGATGACTACTCAAGAAAAGTTTCATATTTCTAAAACATGAAGAGTGTGCTCTGATGCCAAAAAACTATTTGCAATTGTCGTAAAACACTGAAGGCAGCGTTCTGCTCTCTCTCGATTTTATGGCCCTCTCTGGCGGGAGGGCTTGAGGGTGTCAAATCTCATTTTCCCCCACAATTTTAACTCCAGCAAAACAAACAACAAAAAACAAAAACAAAAATGAAAACAGAAAGAAATATACGGCAGAGGCACAGATCTCGTTAAATCCTACAAGGAAGTTTATGGCCTACGCAGATATCTCCTCCAGTATTTTCGTCTCCCAGTATTTTTCAGGTGTGGTGGTTTTGCAAAAATCAGCGGTAGTTTCCGCTCAAATCTGTTTTTGTTTATTCACAAAAGTAATAAACAAGCTTCTTTGTGGTTCTTATAACTTCAGAAATGTTTAAAATAGTGTCTCATCTTATCATACAAAAATCTTATATTACAATGGTGAAGGATAATAGCAATGATGAGAAATTTCCATTTAAGCGTAGCACATTCTCAATATCAAATATCTATTTTCAATGTAGACACCAATTTTTCCAAGATTCTCAATAGCTAGTCATAGTTTTCAGATGACTCTCCCCCCCAAAACCACCCCTCTCTCTCTGTCTGTCTCTCTCACTCTCATCAAACACACACACACACACACACACACTCATACAGGCATACACTCTAAATACAATCATGTACATAGGCTCGACAGTTATTACATTTAAACGCAATATTGCAGTCAGAAAAAAATCGCATATCCTTCACTCTTTTTCCAGATGAACACATCTAGAATCTCTTGTCAGGAAACCGTTAGTCATATGGAAATTCCATATTGGACTTCAAGAATTAACGTATGAAGAAAGAAAAAAATGCTCTGATTTACTATTTGAGGGAAATACATGAACCTTATACGTATTCTTAAATTTTGTTTGCAAGGAAGGTTTTTTTTTTTTGTACTAACAACAACATTGGAAATAAAAATCTAGTTGTTTTTCTAATCTGAGAATTCAAAAAAAATATAATATTTATACTAGAGTTGTTCTTTACATATTTTCACAAGTTTTTCTTTTATAAAAAAAGTGCAACTTTAAAAACTTGTGTATATTATTTACAAGAATAAAATGCGTATGCGTCTGCTTGCTGTAAATTGTCAAGTAAAATAGTTCGCATCCACGTAGCAAAACTTACAAAACCCACATCTTTTAAATAGTAACAGCACTTTTTCTTAGAACACTTTAGAAATTACAGTAACAAAAGAAATACAGAATCGTAGAGACTAGAAAAATGGAACGCAGGCATCCAAACATCCATTGAACGCTCACTTCAGTAAGTTACTTCTGTTCTACGTTCTGCGAATGCTCAATCCCCATTGTGTTTTCATAATTTTCTTCAAGAACTTTCATTTCTCTGCAGGAAACGAAAGTGGCTGGTTTGCAAATTCGTCACCGGATGTCCTCTCAGCACTTGCCAAGATGATTCGAATAATAGGGATTTTATTCAAGACTGAATGTTAAAAGAGATGTTTGCTTTTGTACGGCCACTTGGAGTAAATAGAAGAAAATATTGTTTTAAAGCTACATTAAAGGTTAAAGAAAAGATACCTATAGTTTGGATTAAAAACATAAGGCAATGCAGTGTAATATCAATTAATGTTTGGTGCAATACAAAAAGTTACCCTTTGATATTAAATTTTAGTATAAGGTAAGAGGTTTTCTATACAGGATATGTATTTATTCAAATAGAATAGAACAAAAAGTAGACACATTTTGTTCTGTAATAATACTGAGATCTGTAACTCGTAGATTTATCAAAGTTCATCTTTTTTCGGAAGGAATCTTGTAAAAGTCAACAATGTATCCTGTTCCTTTGCGAAAAAAAAAAAGGTCTTGAAATAATTCAAATATATGTTGAAATTTTGATGTTCCTGTACACTAGATCATAGGAAGACACAACTGTTTTTGTATTTCTGTCAACTCTTCTCTCTGAATATTAGTTTTGTTTCCTAGATGGATATAACAAATCCTTGTTTTGAGTTCCCCTCCGTGCTATCGAGTAAAAACATCTCTGACTTGTTATTAACTTATTTCATTAACAAGTATTGTTTGTACGTGTGGGGCATGATATACTATTCTCTGTTCCTCCATGGAAATTAAGATTTTCCGCGCATCGAACTACAAATACATTTATAATATCTACGCCAGACACGGTAAATACTGTTGAAGTGTTATAAAATTGTACAAAAATGTTGATAAACTAGAAAGTCCATGTTCTACGTAATTTGCATAAACTCATATGTCTTATGAAGTACTTAAGTTATGCTAATTAAACGTCATCTTTGAGACGGGAAAAAAAATAAATCACGCAAGGATACCGCAAATTTTACAATTACCCTTTATCAAGGTTCAACATGATCATTTTATTTCATTGTTCATTTCCCTCATACTTGATCATCAGCCACTAATATGGCTTCAACCCCTCGGCTTCTCATCCAAACGTCTACTGAATTATTCTACCGTCATCTCTGATACCTTCCTCGTCGATATTCATCTAGTCTCTCAATCCACATTAGGTAATTAAAATTCCTTTCAGACTTTTCACCAGTTTTTGCAAAATTGCCATACTTGATGAGTAACATAATCATGATGTATATCAGATGCTTCATTAATCGGTTATTATTTCGAAATAAACTTGATATCTGTGCCTCATGAAATGCTAATCGTTGACTATCTTTTCGTACCCGCTTTCTTGACATTTATTTTATAATCCTCATTGAATTATTGATCGTATTTATTAATCTACTTCCCTATTAATTTATTTATTTTTGTATTTCCTTAGCCATAATTGTAGAAATGGCTATCTCGTCTAAGGAGACCGCATCTTTACAAATGGCATCCTCAATATTATAATTTTCACATTTATCCATCACACAGATACACACAGACACACTATGTATATATATATATATATATATATATATATATATATATATATATATATATATATATATATATATATATATAATATATATATCTTCTTCTTTCCCAACAGTATCCCTACATTAAGGGGTCAGTTGCCCGATGCGCCCTCTCCACTGCCTTCCATCAAAGCCATCATCCTCCACCAAACCTCTTCTCTCCATATCTTCTTTCACTTTATCTCGCAATCTAATTCTCTGTCTCCCTCGAGATCCTCTTCCTCTAACAGGTTCCTCCCAAGCCCTCTTCGCTCCCTCTTTATCACCCATCCTCAACACATGCCCATACCATTTCATTCGTGACACTCTTATCACCTCTGTAATCTTTACTATGCCTGCCCTTCTTATTTCATCATTTCCCATCTGTTAAGCAGCGATATTCCCATAATCCACCTCAGCATTCTCATCTCTGTTCTCAGAGCTTTACTTCCTCTTTTCTTCTTAGAGTCCATGATCCCATCCATATAAACACTGGTCTCATTACTGTGCTTCAGCAATTTGACTTTCAGCTTGATTGGCCTTTTCACATCAAATACTATTCCAGTTACCTCTCTCCACTTCCCCAACACAGCTTTTATCCTACTGTCGACTTCAGCCTCACATCTTGTCCCTTGGCTTAAAGTACATCCTATGTATTTAGATTTTTCCGCCTGTCATATAATTAAGCCTCTTATTTCTTCTATCACTGTTCTGTCTCTATCTTCCCTACTGCTCACCAAAACCTCGGTTTTATTCACATTCACTCCTGCCACTTTCCAACCCTTCTCTGTGGGTCTTCCTCATTTTCAGCAGTAATTACCAGATCATCAACGTACAAAAACTCCCATGATTTCTTCACTCAACACATCCATGAACAGCATAAGCAAAAATGGGCTTATGAGATGGCATCCACCGTCTCTCTTCCTTTCATGAATCCATACAGTTTTTGTTTCCCTATTTTTATAATCTCTTAATCTGTCATCCTGTATTCTCTCTCTCTCTCTCTCTCTCTCTCATCATATTATATATATATATATATATATATATATATATATATATATATATATATATATATATAATATATATCAGTAGAACTCCCTAAAGACTATAACTCACGAGCCTTCAAGATAAACCATCAAAGGGTTAACTATGTATCTCTGCAACTCTCGGCATCATAATTATTATTGTTAAGTGCATTTCAAATGGTCTTTAATAATCCTATAAGGATGGACATTTAAAAATGTAAGGTTTTATCTGCCGTAGTAATGTTTCTTTAATCTATAATATTTTTGGAGATATTAGCATTTGAATAACGTTAGGGCCGGGGCGCCAGAAATGAGCCCGTTTCCAGTAAGGCTTCACTTCGCTCTTAATAACTACTTTACAATTTGACAGAAAACAAAAAGTCGAATGTATTTGAAATATGTTCCTTCAAAAGCATTAAGTTTCATTACTATGTGAGTTAGGAATTTTTTTGTATGGCACACAGAATTGCAAGAATTTATTCAACACGGGCAAAAAAAATCTCTCATGGAAAAATTCAAAACTGAAGTCTATCTCCGCATATGACAGATGTCTTTTTTTAACAGAAGACAAATGACGACAGTAGAGACTTCGTAATACAAGGCCAAAAGAAGGAAAGGAAGTTAAAAACTGTATCAGAGTGACTCCCCTACTTACTATGTGTATGTTGAGGAGTGAACACACTGGGAACAGATCACTACACTTTAGATCCTTTTCCAGATGTAACAAAATAACGCATTCATTCATTATCATCTCTCTTGTAATTTTACAACTATGACGGATAAATATAAGATATGGAGTGCTGTTTAAAAAAAACAAGACAGACTATAAGATATGGAGTGCCTGTTTAAAAAAAACAAGACAGACTTTTAATGATCGCTTTACAGAATACAGCACGAGCAAATAATACTGAACTAATAAAACTGAATCAAGGTATGAGAACTATCATTAAACTTAAAAGAGCCAAGAAGGGGAAAGGAATATTGCGAAAACAAGAAACACGACGACTCTTTCGGAAATCTTTTACGATTTTCGAGATTTATTGGTCCTCGAAGGTTTCTAAATCATTTTGCCTCCCGAGGAATTATCGGTTGAGCGAACCAACGATTTTTATCTTTATATCAAGAGTTTAGTCAAACGCAGGGAATGTCTTATGAAATACTGAGCTTTCATATTTCTTACACATTTCTTGCCCACATATAACTGAGATAGCGAGCGCACACACAAGCGCATTATACGCACAACACCACACCCCCCCCCCACACATATATATATATATATATATATATATATTATATACTATATAATATATATATATATATATATATATATATATATACACACAATAATATATTATGTGCCTTTGGACCGTTATGGTCATTTGGATTAGGGAACATTGTCCCTTCCAAAAGAAGTGAGAAACATAAAAGACTTGTCACGTTTGCTTCCTAAAAGACTGAATCATAAAAGCTCCGTCAAGGGGATTCAGATAACAATAAAGAGTATTCGATTTCAGTGAAATGCCATATTTTTTTATTTCAGGTAGCTTTTGATACCTTAGATTCGTAAGAACTCTGACGCCATGCATAATTAAACAATGGCACATCATATATTTTGGGGGGAATATGCGGATGCAAGTGAGAGAGAGAGAGAGAGAGAGAGAGAGAGAGAGAGAGAGAGAGAGAGAGAGAGAATGTGTTCGTGCCATTATACTTTAGAGATTATAAACTTGAAAATTTCCTTGGCGTAAAAAAAAAGGGGGGCCCACACGCCCTTCGTTAGTACTGGCAGATGCAAAAAAAGAGGGAGATTAAGATGAAAACTTGATAACAAGAGGAAAAAAAAACATAACAGTGCATAAACAATAAAACATAAGCTCCTAAGGAACACAAAACAAAAGTATGTTCATATTCAGGTATGTACAAGTGAATTAATTACACACCCAGCGTAGGATTCATCTAAATCTTAATGAACTGAAGATAGTCCAAAGACTGTATCCGTGGTTAGAGGAATGGTAAGACCTGTAATGCAGAAAAGATAAAAGAAAATTGCGGAGAAGAGTGAAACGAAAAGTAGAAGATATGATTTCTTGAATAGTATAAGTTTAAAAAAAAAACTTTTTCCACTTTCGGTTTGAAGTCATCTGGAGATAGTAATTTCCGAGCTTTATTACACTGGTTAACACAATGCTACTCAAAACCTTCAAGACAGGCACCCTTACCTTGGTGTACTCCGCTGCTTTCTTAGGAAAAACCCGAAGCATTTGGAAAAGTTTAACATTTTAAGCAGCATCGTGGTAACTCCAGAGATAAAGGATTCGTCGTGAGAAATACAATAAACGCTGTGTACTCCAATAGGAAATTTTGACTGAGGTAAATTTTGAAAATGGATTTTTTCAAATCACTTTATTGTACTCTAAAATGACTGAGGCTCTATTCTGGTAGCATAGTTAGTACTTATGAGTTATGAAAAGTAGTTTTTAAAAGAGTTAACTTCACCACTGTACTACCTCTTCTTCAGTTTTTCTGTAAAAAGAAAACTAATGTGTTGGCTTTGTATTTCTTTCTATCTGTCTGCCCTCAGATCCAAAAAATCTATGAGGCTAAGGGGATGCAAATTGGTATTTGATTAGCTACCATTCAATCATGAAAGATACCAAATTGCAACCCTCTAGCTTCATGAATTATAATATTATTTAAGGTGAAAGTTAGCCTTGGATCGTGCATCTGGCAACGCTCTCCGGAGCCAAGGGACAATCCTCACTCTACTCAAAGTGGTGAGCAACTAAAGAGCTGCCCGGTCATAGTTATTGGTTTTGTACAGCATTATGAGTTGTACAGAAAACTAAAACTCCGATTGCGCCGAAGAAACTTGGTGCATTTTTTATTTGTTGAATGCTAATTCTAGTCTCTTTATTCTCCTGAGTAACAAAGTTCGTCTGATCAGGTGACCTCTTCTTCAGACTTTTCCTTTCCCTTTCCCGACTACAGTGATGTACACAAAACACGCGCACACACATAACTATACATATAATTATAAATTTCTGACTCATATCTGGATCGACCCCAGGTCTATCAAATGAAAGGCCAGGGTGCTATCAATTGACCCACAGGAGTCAAAAAAACAAAGAAGTTGGTCCTTTGGTCCGGAGGGGAAACCTCACAGAACATTAGGGGATCCCAAAGTTGCTAATGGCCAGTTTTCCCTTATATTTCAAGATCAACGACTTTCGTTTCGCTCGATTCGGTGATTTTTGCTTCCATCACCTTCCAGGCTATCATTTTGGTTGGTTAGAAATCAAATTTTTCTTTTTTTTATTTATTTATTTCAATTTCTTGACTTGAGCCACAGGAAACCGCAATCTTTCATGAGCCACAGGAAACTACAATTTTGCATTGGCAAAGAGAATATCAATAGACCAACATAACGAGGAAGATGCAATATGCTGCTCTTTAAAAAATTGATTTAATGAAAACAAAACCTTTGATAGCTTTTGATGTTATGAAGAAAAAGTTAAAATAGGAAGTCGTTTTACCAAGATTGGGTAGGTTCAGGATGTAATATGTATTAGAAGACAATGATTTAGGGATCTTAACTGTAGTTACTGTCTGTCTGGGGGTTTATGACGCTGACATTGATATAAATGGAATAGGGATAACTCTATTGATGAAAATGGCCAACGGTTAAGATATAGATGAAAAGCGCATACGGCGTTAGAGTTAATATAAAAAATAAGCTTGGAGCAAGGAGTCTTTAGGGTTACTTCCTTCATAGGTGCTTAGGATGAAGACTAAAATAAATTTTGCATAACGAAATTACAAAAAAACGACTCAGTAATATATATATATATATATATATTATATATATATATATATATATATATATATGTGTATATGTATATATATACATATATATATATATATATATATATATATATATATATATTATATATATATATATATATATATATATATATATATATATTCATATATATATATATATATATATATATATATATATATATTATATACATATATATATATATATATATATATATACTATATATATATATATATATATATCTATATATATGCAGAAGAACCAAATGAGTTATTCATAAGAAACTTTAGTATTATTCTAAAAACAATTATCCTTACTTCTTCGCCGTTGTGAAAGAAGAAGAAGAAAAAAGTCATATTCATTTCAATGCGACGAATGTAAATAATGGAAACTCATCAACAACAACACAGTTAAGAAAAAATTGAGAATGATTAGTCCAGAAATTCGTTTGATTATCGTTCAGTTCCTGGAGGAGAGAGAACTACCACTGGACTGAGTCAGTCAATCCAACAGAATGGGGCAAATTGCTCTTGCGGAAATGTACCGAGATCAGAAAAGATGCAAATGGGTCGGTTCTTGGGGAAAGGTTGCCAGGTCAACCACAAATGCACATACTCGTTTTTGAGGAGATTTTTGTTTGAGTTTATATCATCTCTTATATATACATACAAGTACTCGATGGCAAGAAAATATTTCTCTCTCTCTCTCTCTCTCTCTCTCTCTCTCTCTCTCTCTCTCTCTCTTTTATAACTATACATTATCGGTTCCTTATCGATACTACAAAATAATGGTAAACTATGTAAGCCATTTTACATCTATTACTGTTTATTATGATTTTTCTTTTTTTTTTACACCTTAACAGAATGGATTTTATTTTGCTTGTTTTGTCGTCATGAAATTATTATTTTTATTTTATTTTTTCATTTTTCATTTTTTTTTAGAACTGAAGAAACAAACATGAAAAATCGTTTTTTCACTTCTCTGAATTCTGTGGAGGACGCAGTCAACCAATGTAGTAGATGCCGGGGCTGAGTTCCGCAACGCTCCGATTCACGTTTATTACGGCGAAGGATTAATCCCGGCTTATCGTTCTAACTAACTATCAATATAGATACCCAAACACAGTGATGGAACAACCTTAATCTGAAGAATTAAAAGAAACCGTAATGTGAACACCTACTGGCCACATACAGACAGATACACACACAAGTGTATATATATATATATATATATATATATATATACATATATATATATATATATATATATATATATATATATATATATATATATATATATATATATATAGATATATATATATATATATATATATATATATATATATATATATATATATATATATATATATATATATATATTATATATATATATATATATATATGAGCATATTTTCTTATACAATTCCTATTAAAGTCAGTGGCATTTTCTGCATCTATCATCTTTTAAGTATACCCTCAATGAATCTACTTCTTTTTCTATACTAGTAAGCTTCTAGGAATAAGGAAAATGCATTCGATATTCCTTCTATTTTTTTTATTTTATCGCCTATAAAAGGCAACTTCCTCTGGACTAAATTGCAAAATCGGCAAACACGGTTTTTATTGGTGTGCAGACGTTCGAATTTCTTATATGACGTCACAGGGGTGCTGAATTTCTATTGGTCGAAGTTGTCATTCATGAAATCATTGGTACTGAATTTCTATTGGGCGACGGTTTCTTTCTCTTGCTGGTTGTTTGGACGGCACCCTACTCCTGAAGTCGCGCCATGAGGGCGTAGGCAAGGGCATGGTTATGTCTCTGGCCGACCGTTTCGATTCGTTTCATCGTCAGTAGTCATGTCCAGGGTGTTTGCACTCGTGCCTCCCTTCGGATTCTCAAGGATGTCCTGTGGCTTCCTTGAAGGAGGGAGGATGAAGTCGGTGGTCCTTTGTATATTTTAGAGAAGGCTATTGTTGCTTTATGCTCACAGCTTCTGCTATTGGAGTTTGTGGAACCGTGCATTTTATGTACATTCTCCGCACTTTCTAATAGTTCTTTTAGCGTTGGTTTCCGGTCGTGTTCACTATGTAATGTTGAATATTGCCCCTTGGTTGTTGCGGGCTTGCAATCGCCTGCGTGGAGTAATGGTAGGTGGGACTGATGTACTTATTGCTGAGGTCCACATTAAATTTTTTGAGCACGTTGGTCTACTTCACCACCTCTCCACGGGAGTCTTGCTATTCCGCATTATAAGGGTCTTTGTTAGGTTCAGACGCAGAAAATACGCAAGGAAACCTTTTCGTCATCATTCGTAGGTGTCGCACCGCTGTCAATTATTCTCCTCATGGCCTTGACCTCACCGTTCAATTGGCTGTGATATGCAGCCTAGTAATATAGCATGATGTTTTTCGCAGAAGTAGGCGTCGTTACTGGTGTGCTTGGCATATGCATCCAATTGTTTTTTTAAGCAACCTTATACAAGATCGCTGTCGCATCAGTTGTTAGTCATATTATGAAAAAAAAATCCTAACTCATAATCTGAATCGAAAAGCAGGATTATCGAGTAAAAAACGTGATATATGGATTCGAGCTTTCATATTCTCGCATATATTTGTAGAACAAGTGTCTCGAAATCAATACTGGAATGCAAAAAAAGAAATTAGGCCAAAGGGCAAGCACAGCACTGGGACCTTTGAAGTTATTCGGTGCTAAAATGGAAATTGAGAGTTGAAACGTTTAAAAGGTGTAACAGGAGGAAAACCTCGCACCTACGCTATGAAACAAATGTTAGGAGAGGGTGGATAGCAAGCTAGATGAAAGAGAATATGAATGGAGGTACAGTAAAATAATGTAATGCCTAAAGTACACTGGCGAGGTGAACTGACTACACCTATCGCCTACGGAGTTCAAAGTCTGAATGGGATACTATTATCTTGTAGGAACGTAATGATAAAAATGTGGTCTTCTGGATGAATTTGCCATTTTTAGCAATTAAGGCTAAGAAATGCAGCAAGAAATACGTAACCTATCAATGATTAAGGAACGATTAGAGGCTGAAGTATTAGTATTTCACACATGATTTATCGATAAATTAGAACAGTTAAAAATGTGTTCAGTTTCTTGCAAACGAATAAGACAGGTTATGAAACATTTGATAATATCTTCATTATGTAACTCATCATGAAATGAGAATTTTGCAAACTAAAGGAAGATCAATGAGCAATGACGAAATGAGAACCTACTAAGTGAATTTCGACAAGGAAGAAGGCAGAGCAAGTGAAGCAGACAGATCGGAGGACGAGCAAGTCTCTTATTGGATGATGCTAAATGGTAAAGAAAGAAGAGATTGCTCATCAAAGAATGTCAGTTGTTGAGAATAAAGTATCAGCGAAATAACTATATTCTTGCTTTGCTCGAAGATCACCAATAAATATAATGTGAATCTTACGCTATACGTGCTTGCTTTTATTATTTTGTAAGTCACAATGATTTGGTATCATGTAGCATAACCACACAGTAGTTGAAGAAATCTTAGTCAGAACACGTGGAGAGTATAATCTATTCTGAACGCTTTTTTGTATAATATATATGTCTACATTACCTACATAGTGCTTTGTGTGTGTGTGCTGTTGTTGCTTCTTTTACACAATATTATTTTTGTTATCTATTGTAACTGGGAAAGTTGCCCCGGCGAAAAAAACAATAGTATATCGCACCCACACACACCAGTCGTACGAAACTTGTAGCAGAAATACGTTTAAAACTTTAAACAAAGAGCCAGTAACGTTATAACTTGAGAGCACAAAAACTTACTCAAAATAAGGACCTACGTTTTCCTTTGAGTAAAAACATGCCAGGGGAAACAAAATTATACACGTACGAACATATCTGTAACTTCAATTGATCTTGAGACATTTGGAGCACCATCATGAAATATATTTTAAGTGATTAATATTTAACAAAGTAACGGAGGATATGGTACTCTTTCTAAAATTCTGTTAGATGTTAAACTATACATTAAGAATAGAAGAATTTTCATATATAAAAATTAATACTATCGTGCATCATCTTTTTCAAGATTTAAAATTTTCATTATTTATTTTACAAAACAAATTTTTATAAAACATACCTATTCATCAACATACTGAACCAAATATTAGCGCAATTTAATTATGATTTAAGTTTTTTTCTAATCCAAAGTGTACAGTTATACCATCAACTCGTATTCACACCTTAAATATAATTGTTCTACTTAAACCCAAGTCATCTTGCTATTATAAACCTCGCTTTTAATCATGTAGTTTAGTATAATTTGTATCATATATGGAATGTGTCGAGAGTAAATCTGCTATCAAATTCCAAGGACCAAACATTTTCCTTACTTCCTAAAAGAGAAATGGAAGTTCTAAGAAAAAAGTGTCTATGGAAATTAATCCTAAACATAATGTCAGGAAGAGAGATATGTGCGCCTCTGTGAAAACATAACGAGAAACTGAAACGCGTTAGAACCTAGGTGGTATAGAAGAGAGGAACTTTTTTGATGGCTTTAATCGCTATTTTTGTATATCTGCTATCATTC
>NC_087203.1:18556407-18572115 GCF_015104395.2 Macrobrachium nipponense
TCGGAAATCTAACCCTTTTGCATTTACTTACCCAAACACCTTAACCAAATCCCTGATTAACGTCCAACAAAAGACATTTCCCAAGGACACTGGGGTCTACCAAATCCCATGCTAGGACTGTGACCAATCTTACATCGGATTTACAGGAAAATCACTTCCCCAGAGATTAATACAACACAAACAGTCAGTTAGGTATGGACAACAAAACTCAGCTATTTTCAACCATATAAATGAACATAACCATAGAACGAACTGGAATTTGTCACATGTAATTTATAGCAGCAACTGCCGGTACAAGAGTCAAATGATGGAATCGGCCTTAATAAAAGAGAGGCAGGAAATTAACATCCCAAAAGGAGCATGGACTTCAGATACGATCGACAAGGTTTTCATTCAACCAACGCTTAAGAAGATTAAAGGAAGATTATCAGTGGGGGTGACATAAATTGGCTTACTTGTGGATGGACCTCTTGGTATAAATACCACCTTTTCTGAAAACTTTTCTCATTCATCTACCTGAAGAGGGAGACAGCAGTCTCTGAAATATAGTACTATTCTCTCTATATTTTGGTGTTTTTATTATTTCTCTCTCTCTCTCCTCTCTCTCTCTCTGGTTCGATATTCTCTCTCCCTCTTTCTCTTCCTCGATATATATATTTATATTTTCTTTTGTCTTTTCATTAATAATAATTTCTTGGGAAAATTTGTGTAAATTTCATGATATTAAATTGTATATGCTTCCGTGTTTTTTCAAAATGTACTGCTTTCTAGAAGAATAACTTGTTTACTGCGTGTGTCCCCCAAGGTGTGGCTACCCTCAGGTGTTTCCTCCTTTCTGTAGAGTGAAATCGCCCTTAATGCTAATCTTGTAGTTGTGCTCTGTAAAATCAGTTTGTCTCAGTAAAGGATCCGAACAGGACCGAAAGTACTTGGCTATCTCGCTTTTTCATTTTTTCCTTCGTGGAAAAAAAACCTTTATTTATACATAGCATCACGTTTTATATACTTCGTGATCAAGTTATTCGTATATATATATATATATATATATATATATATATATATATAAATATATATATATATATATCATACTATATATTAAATTGTATTCGATATAGGAAAATGAAATGGTTTATCTCAGAAAATGCCCAACAGCTTCATCCTCCAATGGACCTCTTCTTGGAGCGTATAAACGCTGTAAGGTCCATATCTTCGTGCCTAGAAAGAATACCAGTAATATATAATATATATATATATATATCTATATATATATATATATATATATATATATATACGACACGACACCACACACACAGGGAGATTTCATCTGGGATTTCACACAATCCATAGGGGATACGTGAAGTGACCAATTCGCATAGGAACATTTGAACACAGAGGGTTAGTACTATATATATATATATATATATATATATATATATATATATATATATATATATATATATATATATATATATATATATGTGTGTGTGTGTGTGTGTGTGTGAATATTTATATATTTATTTATTTATTCATATGCGCAAGCTTTTCCCTATTCAAAGGTGTTTAACATAAACGCAATAAATAAACATTCTATCTAGCACCGGCGAGTTGTAACAGTCCTCTCTCTCTCTCTCTCTCTCTCTCTCTCTCTCTCTCTCTCTCTCTCTCTCTCTCTCTCTGTCAATGATCCATTCATAGTAAAAAGTGTGTTTTTTTATAGAGAAACATTTTATTCTATTATGTAAAAACTTGAAATTCAGATCCTGTCTTCATGACACCGTCCTAATATACAGTATCATTGATGATTATATAATTATTATAGAAAAATAATGATATAATTGTCAGCTACGACTGTTGCTTTAACAGATGACCTGCAATGAAGAGTTTTGCTTTGACATGGATACACAAATGATGACGTGATGAGTCTATTGTCCAGTCTGTGCACCCGTTAACAAATTAATTTCCCTAACGATTATTTATTGTCGAATGGCACACACAACATTGCCGACATGTAAATCATTTTTAATCGCAATCATCTTTTCCTGTATCCGCGGTCATGGAACTGTTATTCATATAAAGTCATTTTTGTAATTTGAATAAATAATCAAATGAATTGCTGACACACTAGCTGAGGTATATAAAGTGGTTGAAGGAAATGTCGACTTTGGTAATTCTCTCTCTCTCTCTCTCTCTCTCTCTCTCTCTCTCTCTCTCTCTCTCTCTCTCTCTCTCTCTCTCTCTCTCTCTCAGAATGTGAACTAATAGCGGTAGAATTTGAATCTGAAAAATTGATGAACATAGTAATATATAGACCTCCTAATACTAAAGAGTTTGACTTAATAATTGAAAAATTGGATAATATATGTAGAAATCACAAGGACTGGACTATTCTCCTATCTGGTGACTTCAACTTTCCTTTCGTAGAATGGAAAGAACGAATAGGAGATTGTGGTTGTACTTATACATATAAAAAAGAGAGTAATAGTAGTGCAGAAGATAAGAGGCAATTTGAAAAGCTATTAGATATGCTACTAGAATACAACATTCAACAAATAAATCACCTGCCAACAAGAAAGGAAAATACATTAGACCTAGTATTTGTGAACGAGATGAATTATGTTAAAGAAATAATAGTTTATAATGCGAGTATTTCAGACCATAATGTCATAGAATTAACAGTTCATTCCAAAGCAAGTGAAAATAGAGATAAGCAAGAAATGAAAAAGTGGGAAGGATATGGAAAATACAACTTCTACAGTAAAAATATAAAATGGTCAGATTAACATAATGAAGAATTAAACAAAGATTGGGATAACATTTTCGTAAGTGATGACATAAGGGTAATACGGAAGATATATATATTTAATATTGGAGAAAATAGTGGAAAAATATATACCGAAGAAGAAAGTAAACATCATTCATGCATACCAAGAGACAGAAGGATCTTGTTCCAGAAAATCAGAAAGTGGAAAAAAGGTCTTGCAAAAAGAAAAAATGCATGGAAAGTTATAGAACTAAAAAGTAGATAGAAAATGCAGAACAAAAGATTATACAATCAAAAGAAAATGAAAAAACGGG
This sequence comes from Macrobrachium nipponense, assembly GCF_015104395.2. NCBI lineage: Eukaryota > Metazoa > Arthropoda > Malacostraca > Decapoda > Palaemonidae > Macrobrachium > Macrobrachium nipponense. Next base: position 18,559,483 of record NC_087203.1, read on the forward strand.
ACTTGGAAGAAAAAACCCTATTAAATATCAAGCAAAACCCAAACTATTATACTCATTATGCGAAGAAGATGAATAAGAAGAATAGAAATAGGCCCTCTGAGAATTGAAGGGAAGATTAACGAATGAAAAAAAGGAAATTTGCAACATACTGGCAGAACGATATAAGAGAGAATTCACCCCTAGAATAGATAATAAGAAGATAATGATATAGAAGTAAGGGAAGAAAATAGTGAATATTTAGCTGACATAGAATTAATGAAGCTGATATTGTGCAGGCCAATTAATGAAATTAAAAATGGAGCTGCTGCAGGGCCGGATGGAGTCCCTGCTATTTTGTTAAAGAAAGTAGTTCATTTCTATCGCAAAGCCACTTGCAATATTATTAAGACAAAGTGTAGATACAGGCAAGATTTATGATGAGCACAAATTAGCATATATCACCCCTACTTTCAAAAGTGGATCAGACTAGAGGCAAGTAATTATAGGCCTGTGAGTCTAACATCACATATTATGAAAGTGTATGAAAGGGTAATGAAGAAAAATATTATGAAACATTTAATAAAAAATAATTTGTTTAATAAAGGACAACACGGTTTCGTACCCGGAAAAAGTACACAAACCCAACTGTTAGTCCACCGTGAGAACATATTCAAAAATATGAAAAGCGGAAATGAAACAGATGTGGTTTTATCTAGACTTGCAAAAGCTTTCGACAAAGTAGACCATTAATTATATTAGCAAAGAAAATTAGAAAACACAATATCGTAGATAAAGTAGGAAGATGGTTAAAAGAATTTTTACACAACAGAAAACAGATAGTTATTGCAAACGATGAGAAATCGGATGAAACCAAGGTAATATCCGGTGTGCCACAAGGTACGGTGCTAGCTGCAATATTGTTTGTTATTATGATTGAGACATAGACAGTAATGTTAAGGATTCGGTAGTGAGTAGTTTCGCTGATGACACAAGAATAAGTAGAGAAATTACTTGTGATGAAGATAGGAACGCTCTACAAAGAGACCTTAACAAAGTATATGATTGGGCAGAGGTAAATAGGAGTGGTATTTAAACTCTGATAAATTTGAATCAATAAATTATGGAGACAGAGAAGGAAAGCTATATGCATATAGGGGACCTAATAATGAGACAATCACAAATAAGGAAGCAGTTAAAGACCTTGGTGTGATGATGATAGGAACATGTTATGCAATGATCAAAATAGGCAATTCTGTTGGCAAAATGTAAAGCAAAAATGGGAATGTTGTTACGGCACTTCACAAGAAACAAGCTGAACACATGATTATGCTTTATAAAACATATGTTCGTAGTCCACTTGAATATTGCAATATGATATGGTACCCACACTATCAAAAGGATATTGCACAAATAGAGAGTGTACAAAGGTCCTTTACAGCTAGAATAGAAGAAGTTAAGGACCTAGACTACTGGGAAAGACTACAATCCTTAAAATTATATAGTCTAGAAAGGAGAAGAGAACGCTACATGATAATTCAGGCATGGAAACAGATAGAAGGAATAACAGAAAATATCATGGAACTAAAAATATCAGAAAGAGCAAGCAGAGGTAGATTAATAGTGCCCAAAACTATACCAGGAAAAATAAGGAAAGCACACAGGACATTAATCCACTACGCACCAGCATCGATAATGCAGCGTCTATTCAATGCGTTGCCAGCTCATCTGAGGAATATATCAGGAGTGAGCGTAGATGTGTTTAAGAATAAGCTCGACAAATATCTAAACTGCATCCCAGACCATCCAAGATTGGAAGATGCAAAATATACCGGAAGATGTACTAGCAACTCTCTGGTAGACATTAGAGGCGCCTCACACTGAGGGACCTGGGGCAACCCGAACGAACTGTAAGGTCTGTAAGGTCTGTAAGGTCTCTCTCTTTCAACATGAAGATTGTTTCATATTGCTTTATTATCGTCAATGTTGTGGGCCGTGATATTTTTTTATTATTTCAGATTAAGTTAAGAATGTTGACCTTGATTTAGTTTTGAAGCAAGACTTGATATTTCACTTGGCAGTTTTGTTTCGTAAAATTGTTTTCATTTCCATATCTTAGAGGTCGAGAATGTTTCTCATACAATTGTAAACCTCTTACAAGCGTGGCGGTCTCATGTTTTGTGATTCACTTCCCTCACGAATCACGAGATCCCAGAATGAACCAACGAGTGTTCGTTCGACTTTTCTGGCGCGAAGTGTCGATACATTTTGGCACCTGCTTTACCACCGTTCAGGGTTATGTATGATCCCGGCACATATATTATTAGTATATTTAAGTAAGAGATAGGATAAAAGTAAAGTGCCTCTTGTCAGGCGGCATTATGCGATTGGAGTGTCCGACTCAATCATCAATAACGTCTTTAAATTGAATCCACGTCGAGATTGTGTCAACCGTCTCTGAGTGAAGTCGGATCAATTTAGTTTCCTAAATGAATGAGTTTACTGTTGAGTTACTTGCAAGTCGTCAGAATCTCTTAATCTATCGTTAATGAAGAAATTAATATTATGTAGTTTTTCACATGAATAACTTGCATTGAGGTTTTAGTATAACTTCCTTTCTATTTTTAAGAAAGTGAAGATACACGCAAACTGGAAAACGCAAGTGTCATTACCGGGATAAGTAAAATGAAATATAGTTAAAGATGAAGACTAATGCCGTAAGTCCAGTAAGGAAAGCACGAAAAGCGCCCAGGAAGCAACAACCCCATTGCTTCCAGAGTGACAAATAGCGACATTTCGAGGGACGCCATAGAAATATTGCATTTCACCAACCTCGTGCACTGTTCTTTCTAGATATTGACGTATATATGGAGCTAATATACCAAGTTTCATCGTTTGAGCTTGAGTGAGTGAACCGCCTACGATTTATATAGATTTCCCATAGGCTTATGAGCATTTTATAATTTTTTCTTTTCACAGACAAAGTTAAAATGAAAGATCTGGTAATCCATGAATAATCAAACTTTTCACAAGGTAATCATATAAAACATCTAAAGATTACTTTGTCATGCCACAATTAAAAAACCTACCTACTTCTATGGGTGAGAGGGCCTTCTTAGCTCTCGATGCAGGAAGATTAGCTGGCGCGATGAGACCTTACAATCGGGATAGAATTGGTTCAAAGCGTCATGTTTGAACTGCAATGATACAGTCAAGAGGTTACCTGATGAATGAATCTTGGCACTGAGGAGGTTCTGCTGAAGGCTGGGGATTCTTCTTTCATAAATATTCGCCAGAGATACTGAAATGAAAACACAATAAGAAAACTTCATTAATGCGGAATAATAGTAAATAAACAGGTCACTAATATCGCTCCAGGCATGGAAAAGAAATATATAATTAAAATTAGTAACAGAATGTCAACCTTGTATTTTCTTATAATAACACACTAAAAGGAATGCTAATAAAAATGTCCCTAAGGAAAGCAACAACATAATATATAAAATTCCACATTTAGACTGCCCCCTTTTTTTTCTATATCGGCCAATCTAGCAACGATATGGAAATAAGAATTTAGCAGCATAAGTATTCTGTTAAAACTGGGTTTGGTGTGTGAATGTGCGTGTAAGTAAGTGTGAGGATAAGAATATTTGTGGACCTTGTATCACCATGTTGCTATGAAAATCTTCACAGGTGATAAATCCTTCGTTAAACGATGAAGAAAGCATTAAAAAAAAAAAAAAAAGTCAAATGTGTCCGTAAGGTTAATCCCTTTTACGAATAAAAAAACTTACTTTCGAAAATAATTTTATCAATCCGCATGTAAAATTATGCATAAATATGGATACAAGCATCTATAACAGCTCTATAACAGTACACGCATTTATTCATCTATTCATTTCAGTAACAGGCGAAATTTAAACAGCTTTTCCAAAACATTTAGAAATAATGCATTATATAATCAGTGATGCAACATATATTACAAACATTACAGTTTTAGTTAGGAATATAAGATTATGTTTATCCGATCAAAGCTGTGTTTAATTAGATTACAGCGGAGAATGATCATCGGGCCTATTGATATTTATGGCGAATTTAATGAGAGGCGGTGGCCATAATACATCTGACTAAATGAGGTTGCCCCTGATCAGTGATTAAACGCTTCATTTCCCTAATATAATTCAGTATATTTGGGCAATATCAATTAATAAAATACAGAAACGTTGCCACTCTTGAATAAATTTCGAGCCCTGATTGAAAATACAGCGAATCATAAATACCTCAGTAGGGTACAGGATAACACTATATGTTCCATTTTCTTAAATCAGATTATGATGTGTATATAATGTTCCGGAGACATAAAGAAAAATATTCTTTTAATAACATTTTGTTAAATGTTAAAAAGTCACGAAATATCGTGTAAAAGACAAATAGATGGGCTTTTTTGTGAACATTATAGGAAAGAAATAAGAGGATCAGCTCTCCAAAAAAAACCCGTTTTCATAAAATGGAGAAGCTGTTAGTGATAATTACCTTACTTTTACGGAATAAATAGATACATCAGCAGCTAATGTAAGTTAATAAGATGTAATATGTAGCTTAATAAAGGGCGCCAAATATCAAGGCCTCTAGTCAAATTCTATTTGTTTATGGAATATGATGTTTCCTGAGAGAGAGAGAGAGAGAGAGAGAGAGAGAGAGAGAGAGAGAGAGAGAGAGAGAGAGAGAGAGAGAGAGAGAGAGGACTGTTAAAATTCGCTGGTGCTGGATGATCTAACATTATTTTTTTGCAAGGATAAAATGTTACCTATGTCGCGTTTCCCATGATAAACACCATTGTATGGGAAGAAGTTTGCACATGTAAAAAGAGAGAGAGAGAGCCAAATCTGTTCTTTCTTATATCTTATAATTTTGTATATAAATTACAGCAGCCAAAGCCCCTTTGCCATGGAATGACTTCCATGATTCGAAGTTTAAAGAAACTTTTCCCCCTGACAAATGTATTACAGGAATTTCACTCAAAGACAAATAAACGGGATGGAATGACCTAAGTTTTACCCACCATATAATGACTCCTTTCCGAAAAAATAATGGCCGACTGTTTTCACTAAAATCCACGCCATATGCCCTCAAAGTTTTGTTGGAGAAAGTAGGAAGACTGGAAGTCTTGATTTCTTCGACTAAAATGGAAATCAAATTCACTCATCAGTAACTCTCGCCAGGAAACTTGGGAAGAAAATATACTCATCTAATTGAAGAAATCACCAGGGCGTGAAATATAGAACAATATAAACATTCCGAAGTGGCTGTAACTGTGGAAGGGTACAAATCTTTCGATGATGCCTGTTATTGAGTTGATCTTCATTTATTTATTTGAAAATAAACACTTTTTACATAACGTGAGTTTTTTAAACACTTTTTACATAACGTGAGTATTGCTTAAAAGATATGAGGTGAGAGTAAATGCTCCAACTTTTATTTGGATACTTTTTTCAAACAATTGACCATTTTATTGCAAATGATATTGTAGGGTCCCTCGCGGACCCACACACCATCCATCTTACCTAGCTAGCTAATCTCCTAACAACAAGCATCTCTGTGCACCGAACACACATATACAAGAAACAGCATACGCCGCACATCTTTAGTAAATATATTATCATTTATATTTGTGGCATGTTAAAAGTACCAACATTACTAAATTCATTATAATGTCAGTATTTTAACTATATGTATCATAACTTCATTCGTGTCTTGTACATCGATTTATATACATCTTTCTATCCTTCAACAAACACAGTTGACAATGCTATGACCTCTGTTTTCTTCCCATCGTCTAAGTTTGTAGACGCATTTCTTACTCACGCCTACATTGGCGACCACGGAGATGACCAGCCCAGACCCACCAGCCCCAATGGTACCATACTTTCCAGCGATACCATCACTGCTGCCTCTATACGTCTGCCCCCATTCATGCCCCACATCCCAAAAGCTTCGTTCTTCAGGGTGGAGACAATATTTCAATTGAAGAAAATTACTTCCTCAGCATGCAAAGCAGACGCTGTCCTTGAATTCCTGCCAGACAGCATTTTTGAGCAAGTCGCAGGATGGCTCACAGAACTTCAAACCCCCATCACCTGGAGCCATTCTTCAGCATGCCATGAAATTTCTGAACAACCTTGGGACAGCCATTGGAGACAAGCAGCCATCACATATCTACAAGCTGTTGCAGCAACTCATAAAGCTACCCAATGCAAACAGCCAACTTGAGTCAACCACAGACCTTGTGAGAGAGGTCCTCCTCACAAAGCTGCCCCACCAAACAGTGGCGGTCATTTTCAATGCTTCGACCATACCCATCAAAGAATTATAAAATTGGTCAATTCAGTACACATAGCACCCAAGACAGCGGAGCCCACCCAACCACCCAAAGCAGCTGCAGCATGTAAATCTTAGCAACCAACTTCCACGGAATCTGACTGTGACCCAGAGGGACCAGCTCCCCGAGTTCACAAGTAGAGGTTCCCCAAACAACTTAAAAGGGAAGACCAGACAGAAGACATGGGAACCACCAGAGAGAATGGGCTTCTTCCACTGAAGATTCTGAAAAAAAAAACCCGAAAATATGATGAGCAGACTGGTAGCCTTGTAAGAGAATCTGTGTCTGCTTACTGCTGTCTTTCTTCCAGATATGAACGTTTCTTCATCAGGGACAGGTCAAACTCAGAATTCATCATCGACATTGGAGCATGGAAATCATTTGTGCCAGCCAGCCCACACGAATGACTCAGCCCTGTCCCACCAACATCCACATATCCACATCAGAGACAACAAACAGGTCCCATTGCAGCAACTTCCCTGCCTCAAGAAATACTCTGACTTCTACAAGACTACCAAGAGGTTTTCATAAACGACCTGCAGCACGACTTAACCAAACCAGTAAAACACAACATCCAGCACCATAAAGAAATGGAAGGCCCCCAATCCACTCAAGCTTCAGACTTTTAGCCCAGATAAACTTTCCTATGCCAAACAATTGTTCAGGGAAATGGGGAATGAAGGAATATGCCAAAAAGCCCCCAGCCCATGGTCATCCCCCCTTCGCATGGTGCCCGTGTGGAGACTACCAGCAGCTAAATGTCAAAACAAAGAGACCTGCTGCAAACATAGCAGACAACCAATCATGTGAACAGAGCAAACAGCTTCACCAAAATAGTCCTCCTGAAAGATACTTCCAAGTTCCAGTAGCAAAGGAAGATATAGAGGACCATGATCATCACCCACTTTGGCATGTACACATTCAACTACTGCTGGTTTTGCCTTCAGAACGTAGGTGCAACCTTCCAAAAACTTATGAACAAACTCCTAGGTAACCTTCCCTTCTGCATGGTTTACGTTGACGACATCCTCATATTTTCCCTGGGTAGGTTTCGCTATATTGGTACCCCATAAAGGTGCGTACGTGTCGAGCTCGACCCGAGCGCCCAGAAAAATCTTATTTTATTTTTACTAGAATGCTTTGCATTTTATTTTCTAAAATATATTTAAGCATTGATAAAAACTACTGAAACGATAAATCATACCCATCTACAAATTAAATATTTATTACAAATATGTTAAAAAAATAAGTATATACAAAAAATATTTTCAAAAATATTTACAAAAAATACAAAATAAGCTGTATACTCATAAAAATTGAGGGAATTCTTCCTAAAACTAATATTTACAATATGTGACTGCCACAAAAGGTGTCAGACCCATAGAGGTCAAAATTTAAAAAGATAAAAAAAAGGGTAAGTTTTTTTTGTCCAAAAACATTTGTTAAAATTTCACGATTTTTTTGGGTACCTAAATGAAAAAGGAAGTGACTAATTTTTTTATAGAATAAACTCATATTATGCTAGAACGAAATTATGTAAAAAAGATCTGCACTAAGTTGTAATTTACTGTTATATCAAGGGCAAAATCTAAAGGCCATATATGTACTACTAAAGATGTGTCATATATGTACTACTAAAGATGTGTGATGTATATTGTGTTTCTTGTATATGCGTGTTTGGCACACACATACTTGTTGTGAGGAGATTAGCCGGCCAGGTAAGATGGATGGCGTGTGGGTCCTCGTGGGATCCTACAGGACTCCCTTGTAGTAGACGTGCTTCTTACTCACGCCTTCATTACAACATCTTCCACCCTCTATTCGTACATCACTGCCCGCAGCTATATTGAATTTGTTACGATAATGGCATCTGGTGGGATCTAACCTGAACTTAATCTAATCAAAGAGCCATGCGCTGATATTTACCCTTTGATCTGTAGGGTCACTCGCTCTAACATCTTCATTAATTAAGGAAATCTTCCGCGTGCTACTTTAGAATGCAAAGTATTTCTGGTTTAATTTCAGGTCGTTTAACCCAATTGAATTGGACGAGCTTCGTGAAAAGAATGACTTAAGGAAAGATTTCGGTATACCGGATCCCTGATAATTAGAGGAACTCATTTTCTCTCGAAAATAATTTTTAGTCATTCGGAGATTTTTTTGAACTTACCACATTTTTTAAACAGGATTTTCCGCTAGCAATCGTAACTCTTAATTTCTTTACATATTTCATTACTAACCTATATAATTCGTTTCCTTACGTTAGCAAAAAATCTAGGCATTTCAAGAGAGAGAGAGAGAGAGAGAGAGAGAGAGAGAGAGAGAGAGAGAGAGAGAGAGAGAGAGAGAGAGAGAGAGATTAATCACGCATACGGTAAAAGAGTTAAACATTGAGTAGGCAAATGAAAACTCATTTAAATTGAAAGTATGAGTAATGTTTATATCGGAACCAAATAAAACCACCATAAAAATTCGATTTTGTGAGAATTAAATGTGAAAAGTTGTGAGAGTTACATCTATGATGTAACTATAAGCATAATACTGTTTGCACGCTATAGAATTATGTTATGTTAATGTAATGAAATTGTCAGGCAAACACCATTCTATCTCTGCTTAAAAGAGTAACACAATAATAATCCTAAAGTTCACTTAAATGTAAAAATAGGAAGTTGAAAGTAATATAGGTTTTTAGAAGAGATGTCATTTAGTCGACACTGAATTCAAAGAAAGGAGATCAAGTAATGGAGTAAAATTGCACAATTATCGAAACGTGATTTACTGAATGTCTTTGGTCCAAAATAATGTCCCTGTAATATTCTGGGAAACTCACGGATGCATCAAGAAATCATATTGACCGAATCTGAGATGTAAACGAAAGTCCTATAACCAAACGGAAAAGGGGTAGTTTTTAATTAACCCAAATCAGAGGCGAGTTTTGAAATACTTATGGGTCGCTTCAACGAATGCCTTGTAGTGATAACATAACCACCAGAGAGAGGGAGAGAGAAAGGAGGGGGGGGGGGGGAAGCAGCGGCAGTAAATTCAGTAATTCTCTTCAGTAGTATTTTTATGAATAAGTGTGATTATTCTCCTTGTTAGATCGCACAGATTTTGTTGTAATTAAAACAAAATTGTTAACAAGTTCCTCTCTGCCTTACAGTAGATCCTATCAGGAAATTCAGTCATTCATTAGGGCCCTTTGGAAGTTTGGAGTCGACTGATTGTCCCTCAATAATTGTCTCTTGATGTTGATATGATTTCATAGAAATATCCATCAGGGCGGAACTACCTATGGGGGACTAGCCTGCGGAATCCGGGGAGGTATAGTCTCTACGGTAGACTCTCGGCATTCTTTCCGGTGTTGCCCTCTATTGTAACATGAATGGGATGATTGCATACTAGTTATGCCCTCAGTCCTATCAAGCGGGTTTTGCTTACACTTGAGCCACTCATGTTATGGTAGAGCTATCCCTTCGGGGTAGGGTAGGGAGTGGACATATGGGAGTCAGTCTCTGCTGAGTGTCTTTGGTGAGAGAGGGGTTTGTGCGGGGGGCCTGGTTTTCTGCCTGATTTGCAGTAGGTTTTTCAAATTTCTGCTGAAGGATTTATGAATAACGACCCTATGATAAACTCCCCCGGACAATGCGACCTCTTGACACTACCCTCCTCTTCGACCTCTGGCACGGACAAGGACAATCCTATAGAAAATTCAGTTGTACAAAAGACGACCCATGACAAGACCTTGAATGTGGCTATGGAAAGTTCTAGCAGTGGTGAGAGAATCCTTTATGTTGATAATCTCTCCTCAGACTTCAATTGTTTTACGTTTATGGAAATGTTTGGAAGATTTGGTGAAATTAAAGTCATAAAGTATTGTGAAACTAAAGATTTTGCATTTTGGAGGGTTTGGATTGAGTTTACAACTCATAATAATGCCATGAATGCTTTCAAGTGCTCAACTAAGGAAAACTTAAAATGTATGTTAATTTATAAAATGCCCCAGAATATTGAAGTTGATTCCTTTATCCAGCAAGAGTCAGTCAGGAAACTACAGATGGGAAATGTAAGGTGAGGATCTGTTTACCTGCCAGGTGGCTAATTGTTTCTACAAAATCAGAATTTTGCAATCTTTTCCACTTCAGGAAACATTTGAGAACATTGGCAGGAACAATGACCAACTCGATATTACGAGGTTTGGAAAAGAATAGTTATTTGGGGTTCATGCTAAGTCTTATAGACAAGGTCACATGATCTCTAAGTTGAAAAATACTGATATGATAAAAGAGGTCAAACCACACTATAGTTTTAGTTATGCCAAGGGAGTAGTATTCAGTCAAGACCTATATGAAACTGCCTGACGAGGAATTGCTGGAAATGTGTGATGATAAAGTGTGGAAGATTTTCAACGGTTCCAAGATCAAGAATGATTATTTTCTCTTTTAATAATGATCAAGTTCCTGATTATATATATGTTGACAAGGAGAGATTTCGTGTTAGACCTTTTAAGCATAGACGACTCCAATGTTTCATGTGTTTTGGATATGGTCACTCGGCAAAGGTATGTACTAGGAACCAGCTATGTGCTGCCTGCTCCTTAAAAAAGCATGAAGGCGAATGTACTACCCCAGTATTATGTATAAATTGTAAGGGAATCATAATGCAAGCATAAGGAATATGAGTCATTTAAAAAAGAAGTGTTAGCCATAGAGAAAGCTCATGCTGAACATCTAAGTATTAGCCAGGCAAAAAGACTTTTGTTTCCAAGGACCTCAATATAGTGAAGTAGTAAAAAGTGGAAAATCTAATATAAAGATCTATCTAGAATACCAACTTCAAAGTCAAAGCTTCAGCTATCCCCTTCTGAGCTCGAAGTACATTCAGCATCTCCGCCTTCATCCAAGAAGGCCCCTTTGTCCCCTCCCGATGGGCCTCCTCTGGGCTTCTGGGAGGTCTCTCGGGCTTCTAATGTAGAAGCCTCACAGGCAGCCTCGCTGCCTGATCTGGGTATGTCCCAGAATGACACCTTGATCAGTGCACCTCATAAGGCTCAGGTGCACGCTGCAGAGATGGTGCCTCTTAGAAATAAGAGACCCCGTACTCCATCATCATCTCCACCTATATCCCCACACCATAGTAGGGTTGGCCCAAGAGAGGAAATAGCAGGTCTCTTGGAGGATCTGCCTAGTTCCTCTTTGAAACAAAGACCAAGACCAAGTCTTTCCAGACCAGCCCAATCCAAGTCCAAAAAGTAAAAAAAAAAAAAAAAATCTAATAGTAAATAATGGCTCATGTCAGTGGAACATAAGAGGTTTCCATTCAAACAGAGAACGGGTCCGGGTCCTTTTCAAGGAGCATAATTTAGCTGCCCTTTGTTTGCAAGAGACTAAACTTGGTAATGTTTCTCCTAATTGTGGACAAAACTTTATTTTTCACAGATCTCCACCACCTGTAGGTGAACGTTCTCATGGTGGTACATGTATTATTGCGGCCAAGTCATTATCACAAAAAGTTATCAAATTAGACTCCATACTGCAAGCTTGTGCAACACAGATTTTCATCAATAAATGGGTCACTCTGTGCTCTCTTTATCTAGAACCTGGCCTAGAAACTCGATTGGTGGACAGAGCTGGCAATCCAAGACAATTAGAGGTTGAAGATTTGCAATCACTTTTAGACCAACTACCTCAACCTTTCATTCTGATGGGGGATTTTAATGCAAAACATACTTTGTGGGGGGAAGGGAGGTAGGTGTGATCACCGTGGTCTTATAATTTGAAAGATTAATAGATTGCAATGATGTAGTTTTAATGAACGACGGTTCTCCTACAAGGTTTGATGTAGCCCATAACTCTAGTTCAGCAATTGATCTTACAAAATGTTCGTTGTCATTACGATTAGACTATAAGTGGTCAGTGGATGAAAATCTCTATGGGAGCGACCACTATCCCATCCATCTTAAGTATGTACAAAATACACCCTCCCCATCTTTACCCAAGTGGAAGATAAAGGAGGCAGATTGGCAGCTGTATGTAAAATCTACCAAAGTCAATCGTAAGGCCAATGAATTTCCTTGCCCCTCAGCTGCCTACGAATATCTCGCTAGTATAATGATTGGAGGGGCTATGATGTCAATTCCTAAAACATCAGGGAAACCCCGTCGTCCACTGGTACCTTGGTGGAATAGTAAATGTGCTGAGTAGGAAAATTGCAAGAGCCAGTTACAAGCGATATCGAAGGCGTCCTGTCTTAGTTAATAGAATAATATACAAGAGAAACCT
>NC_087203.1:18572615-18582615 GCF_015104395.2 Macrobrachium nipponense
AGTCACTACTCCCCTGAATTTCGCAATATTAGAAAACATGACTATAGTTAATCCGCCTGTTTGTTCAAATTCTGAGGCATATAACCTTCCATTTAGTATTGTCGAATTCGAATATGCCTTATCTTTGTCCTCTCACATCACCTGGAGAAGATGATATTATTTATGCAATGATTTCTCACTTACCTCTGGAGTCAAAAAAAATTCTTTGTCGATGTTTTAATCGAATTTCTGGTGCTCAGGGACTTCATATAAGTTGTTGGAAAAACTCTGTTATAGTTCCTTTTTTAAAACCCGGAAAGGACCCTAGTCATCCCAAAAGTTATAGGCCTATTGCTCTTTACCAGCTGTGTCTTCTAGATTTATGAACGAATGGTTGAATTTTTCGTCTGATATGGTTATTAGAAACAAAGAACCTGTTGTCGAAGAGGCAATTTGGCTTTCGCAAGAATTAGAAGTACATTGGATCCCTTATTATGTCTACACGTGAGATTCAGAATGCTTTTGCAGTCCAAAATCAAACAATTGCCGTGTTCTTTGATCTGGAAAAAGCGTTTGATACTACTTGGAGGGTTGGTATTTTAATGCAGCTGGTTGAATGGCGTATTGGTGGCAATATGTTTAATTTTGCCAAAGACTTCCTGTCTGACCGGTACCTTAAAGTTAGAATGGGTCTACCGTCTCATCAGAGTATCTTCAGGAAGAAGGCATTCCACAAGGGAGTGTGCTTAGTCCAACCTTTTTTAATATTGCCATTAATTGGTTTACTTGAAACATCTCCCTGTTGGAGTAACTGGTCAAGCATTCGCGGATGATATTTTTATCGTCTGTAGTAGAGCTACTGCAGTTGAAGCTTGTACTAAAATTCAGTTTGCAATTAATGCTGCTACTTCCTGGGCTAATAGTAAAGGTTTCAATTTTCTGCAGAAAAACTAAAGCTATACGTTTTGCAGACACGAAGAAGGGAAGAGATTCCAACCTTATTTTTAGAAGGTTCTATCTTGCTTTATGAAGATAAAGTCAAATATTTAGGAATTATTTTTGACAAAAAATTGACTTTTGCTGAACATATAAATGAGACTGTAGTAAATGTTAAACAGCGGTGCAATATTCTAAAGTTGTTAGTAACCTGAATTTTGGAGCAGACCGTACTGCTTTATTAAGAATTTATCAGGCACTATGCTTGAGTAAGATTGATTATGGATCTCAGGTTTATGGCTCTGCATGTAAGGCATTGCGTATTTGTACAGGTGCTTTTAAAACGTCTCCTGTTGAGAGCATTTATGTAGACTCTGGTTTTCTTCCTCTTTTCATTCGGAGGGAGGAACAAGGTCCTCCATATTTTTGTCAAGAGCACTAACCTCTCAATCTATCAAATTTTAAGTATATAGAAACATCCTGTTGACAGAGCACCAACTAACGCTACATTGCCTAAGCCCCTTGAAGTTCGATTAAACATAAGTGCGAGAGAGGTAGACCTTATTCCTCCACTGGTTATGGAAACTACATTTTCTAAATTCCCTCCTTGGTGTAGGCCTCCTTTAGATATTTGCCAAGTTAGAGACAACAAAAAGATCAGCTCAAGTGTTCAGCTTAAAAGTAGCTTCTTGGCCCATGTTTCTGAGCATAGTAACTCGATTGCTGTATATACAGATGGATCAAAATCAGCAAATGGAGTTGGATGTTCTGTCATCGTCGGTGAGAGAACAATTACAAAAAAGCCTCCCTATTAAATTCTCAGTTTTTAATGCAGAGATTTTTGCTATTTTTAGCGTTTTGAAATTTATTTTTAGTACAGGTAGCACTGGGGACTCTTATATTATTTATTGTGATTCCCAGAGTTCCCTAGCTGCACTCCAGAAGTTGATGCCATCTAATCAACTCGTCCAAGAGGTGCAGGATTGGCTGGTCCTCCTGCATTCTCGAAAACGCATCGGTGTGAAGTTTTGTTGGGTTGGTTGGTGCATGTGGGAATTCGTGGTAATGAGCTGGCTGATACAGCCGCTAAGCAGCAGCTTCCTCCCGGGCTTCCCACTCTGTGAGGGTTCCCTGTGAAGATTTTAAACTTTTTATTAAATCATTTTGTAGGACTAAGTGGCAGAATCACTGGTCCAACTTGAATAGTAATTTAAAGCTGAAATCGATCAGACCTTCTGTTCATCCCTGGTCACCTTCTGTTGGGATGGATAGAAGATCTAGTATAGTTTTAACACGCCTGCGTATAGGGCATACTTTTTTAACTCGCCGGTATCTTTTAACTAGTGGAGCAGAGAGGCAGGTTCCTCAATGCTCCAATTGTAATGTTGGCATTACAGTGAGGCATATATTTGTTGACTGTCCTCTTTATTTTAATCATAGACGTCGGTTTGGTTTCACCAACAAACCTTTGTCAGATATTTTAGGAGAGGGTGCTCCCGTAGAAGAGATTTTTAAATTTCTTAAGGAAATCCATTTGTTTTATGATATTTAATTGAGTATTTTAATATGAAGTTTATTTTAATAATTTGGTTATTATTTGATACCTCTTTTTAGTAAATATATCTTGTTGATATATATGCGCTGAATGGCCTTTGGCTCCGG
Source organism: Macrobrachium nipponense (assembly GCF_015104395.2). Classification (NCBI taxonomy): domain Eukaryota; kingdom Metazoa; phylum Arthropoda; class Malacostraca; order Decapoda; family Palaemonidae; genus Macrobrachium; species Macrobrachium nipponense. The sequence goes on from NC_087203.1 coordinate 18,575,193, forward strand.
CCGGTGGCAAATGGCCACAAAATTTATAAATTCAATTCAATTCAATAATTGTCTCTTGTTCTGACTCATAATTTGTCCAGCTTCTTGGAAGAAAATCGATTGTTTTAGCTATTATAGGATATTTTGCGATTAATCTCACCATGTTTAGAAAATGATAGATTAGTTATAAACTACAAATATTTTATATTTCACTGTTTGTCACACTCTCTTTACTCCCTTTTTACTCATATAAATCATATAACGAAAACATAACGGTAATTATTTTCAATTTACAGTCCACAAACTTATTTCCTAGAGTGATCAACAAAATTTACCCTTAGCTAATATATGTGCCCGTTTCATTTAAAGAAAGTGGACCACTTTCATAATTAGGAAGTCCTAATGCTATAATAATAACTATATTCTTCGTTTTCTGATCATCCTAAGTCCAAAGTACAGAAGTAATGGAACATTGAGGCTGCTTTTATGGTAATAGCATCATCACTATGAAATGTCAACAACCCGTCATCGAAAAAGTTCCCAGTTGGCGCTTGTCTCTTGCCAGGTATGGTTATCTAGCGGCTATGCCTTCAAGTAGAACGGTTTTTGAAAACAATTAGGAGAATCTTAAAGGAGCTTTTTATAAAGGTTTTAAAGGCTGTAAATTCCGTTTTGCTACAATCGTGAGAAAATTGAGCGCTTTTTCAGGAAAAGTCAATTATCTTTTAATGACATAAGTGTGAAAACAAAACTGAATTGAATAAGATAAAGTATGCCACTGCATGCTCATATTATAAAAGGAAAAACTACATAAACTAATGTAATAAAAATGACTAAAATAGCAGAGATGAAATTTTACTGCTTATGGAGTTCAGTGTTGGTGGTAATTTGCATGTTTACTGCAGTGACCTGTTCTTGTTTCTATCTTCTGGGGTATCAGAGGACTATGAATAAAAATAAAAAGCTAAAAGAAACACTAAATAAGTGACCATTCAATTATTTCAGAACCTCTCTCTCTCAATTCTAAATCCTTTTAAGGATACAAGGGAGCTTATCGAATATCACGACACGACCTGTATATCATGAACCGCAATCCATTGAATGTGATTAAATTGAATGAATATTCAACTAGAAGATAGTTTGGTCCGTGGCAGGCTGCGAAGACTTCCTCCAAAGACGGGGATGGGTCACACTAAAGAGAAAGTTTCTCCTAAAAATGACTTGTTACATTAGTTTTGCTATTCACTGAAATTGAATTTAATCGTAACTCTCAGTGATTCATGATGCAAACATACTAACTACAACATTTTAAAAATGCAGTACAGAATAATGAACTAAAGTAAAATTACATCTTGTTCCGCTCCATGGGACACGAGGCATCTCGCATAGAGAGAGAGAGAGAGAGAGAGAGAGAGAGATGAAGTTTTAAGTTTATTCAATCTATTAAATAAATCGTCTATTTTCAGTACCTAATATTTAACTGTGTTTATAAAAATAAATACTGTCGCTGTCTAATAGAATCCAGCGCCGACTCTTCCCCAACCGTCTATTTTTTCTCGAAAATAGATGTCATAACCGGAAGTGGCAGAAGAAATGAAAGAGGCTTTGCTCACTTCGAAGGAATTCCTTGTCAACCAAATCCCCTTTTTATCGAGTGTAAGTGTATTTGGACAAACACGTGATTGTGGAGGATATAATATGGGATATTACAGTATGTTTTGATTAAATACTCACAGATACACACACACACACACTATATATATATATATATATATATATATATATATATATATATATATTATATATATATATATATATATATATATAATATATATATATAATAATATATAATATATATAATAGTAATTATAATATAATATATATTATAATTATACTATATATTATAAGAACCCGAAAATGGAAGCCTCAGACGGGATACATAGCGGTAAGGGTTTAAATGGAGACGTCTGTTTCATAATGGCGTTTATTCAAGGCAACGTTTCAGGTACCATCCCCATTTTCAAGCTGAAAATTACAATAATAAAATAAAATTAAAATAATTACTCATCTAAAAAACACGCAATTACAATATATAAAGCAAATTAAAAGAACTCCAACGAAACTCAATTACCATTTCCAGTAGAGGAAGGAAGACGAGTGACTAAAAAAACAAAAACAAAGCACGAAGGCATCTCCGTTGTTTACGCCAGGTGCAGAGGGGTGGAGGCAGTTTGGTTTTTCAGTTTCGGAACAATCGTTTTTATAAAGAGCGATTTCGAAGACCGCTAGCTGCTGCAGCGAAGAGGCTTTTGAAAGGATCTTAAAGTTTTTTATTCAATCTTGCCTCTGCATTTCTTTGTGTGGTCACGGATACTGGAAAATTCAGATGATGATAATTTGACTCGAGTACGGAAACTTAACCCCATATGACAACCTATTCGGACCTTAAGAAGTCTTCTTGAGGTTCCGATATATTTTCCTAGATCACATCTAGGACAAGTATATGAATAGACAATATTAGATGCCATAAGGGGTTTTAACTTGTCATTATATTTAAAAATAGATCCAATTGTCAATGGGTTTGTTGGGATCAACTGACATTTTATGGCCGGACAGTAAGTTCTAATGATCTGTTGCATTTTGGCATAGAATTTCGAATTGATTGAAAATGGAACACTTGCATAGAACGGCACCCTAGGTACAGTCTGAATAGCATTGCTAGGTAAAAGCTTCATATTAATAAATTTGTGAAGGCATTTATAAAATAAACTACTGGAATAACAGTTATCATAAAATATTTCTTTCAAAAGATGACCTCATTGTGGAATTCAGACCATCCAGAAGAAAAGGAAATAGCCCTTTGGAAAAGTGTAAAAAGAGAGTTTATCTTAAAATTGAAATTGCAGAAGCTATAGAAATCGTTGCCCAAACCTGTGAATGTCTTCTTTCTGAAAATCGACGTGTAAAACCCTGAATTATTACGAGACACTTCTATATCCAAAAAAAGCAAGTTTATCATTTTCGTAATCGATTGTGAATTTTATATTCGGGTGGGCCAGATTAGCATAGTGCGGCTTTATATTTATCTTTAACTAAGATAAAAGTGTCATCGACATAACGGCAGTAAAATAACGGGTGATAAGCCAGAGGGCAGTTGTCCAGCAACCGTTTTTCTAATTCGCACATAAAAATATTAGAAAGCACCGAGCCAAGGTTAAAAGTTTCTTAAAATTGTCGTAATTAAAACCGTGAAATAGTGTGTCATTATCAGTAAAAATCTTAGTTAAAATAATCTGTATAGTTTCTTCCACAGGAATATTTGTGAATAAAGCTTCAACAACGAGGCTTACCATAAACAGGTCTGAGTCCTGACATAAAATCCTTTCTTTAAACTTGAGCGAATTTTTCAAAGTATAGCTATTCGAAGAGAATTCAGTTAACAATAGTACCAAATATTTTGCCAATTTGTAATTGGAGGTATCATATTTTGTCAAGATAGGTCTTATGGGAATACCCTCTTTATGTATTTTTGGCAAACCGTACATAATACCGTAGGAACCTCCGGTGCTTAATAAATCTTGATATGTACCATTATTAATGGCTTTCTGGTCTAATAAGCCTCCTAGAAACATGTTAAGCTTGTTTTCTGGCCTGAACATAGTAGAGAAATCAGGTTCACTTAGGAAACGGAATTTAGAAGTATCGTCTAATCTTCGGATAATGTTGTTTAGGAATTATCATCAGATATTTAAGCGGCAAGATCATAGTCTATAACGTACCGAGGGTACATAGCGCCAAGTTTTGTCATTGCAATCTTTGCGTTTCGTTTCTGGAACACTGGTCTTATAAACAATAAAAAAATAAATTAGTAAAGTAAAGTATAAAACTAAATTTACATGAATTCCATAATATATATCAAGAAGCCTATTACCGTCCTATTAGGCAATATTATCTATGATGATAGAATTGGTAAAATAAAAAAATAAAAACAACGATATAATTGTCAGCTACAACTGTTGATAGATGACCTGAAATGAAGAGGTTATATATATATATATATATATATATATATATATATATATATATATATATATATATATATATATATAATATATATATATATATATATATAGTATATATATAAAAATTATGATGGAATGAGTATATTGTCCGAATGAGAGCATTATCTGCATCAGTGAATAATTGAATTTCCCGAATGACTGTTTATTTGTTGAATGACGCACAACATTTTTAATCGTAATTGACTTTTCCTGTGCCAGAGGTCATTAAACTGTTATTCAAGTAATTGATATTCAAACAAACAGCCGATATAATAGTTGAAGGACATAAAGTGGTTGAGTGAGATGTTGATTTGAAAATGTTTCTCTCTCTCTCTCTCTCTCTCTCTCTCTCTCTCTCTCTCTCTCAAGAATAAGATCACGTTTCACTAGTCGGAACAAACCTACGAATTCCCCATGTTCTCAAATCTTCTTTGCTCAAAGGTTTTCAGGTAAATGAGGACCTTTAGTAGTGGAAGCAAATATCTATTATGAGGGAAAAAGCATTACGAGCGTGAGATCATATTCATTTGTGTTGTCAATTTCTGTCAGGCTGTTAGCAAATTTAGAGGGAGCTTAATCTCTAATACGGGAGTAGAAGTCCTGGAATTGATAAATTTTATTTGCTTGACTTCTCAGGTCTGTAGAAAGATTGAATAATTTTGTTGGAATCCTTGAAACTATAGAAGGATTGTAAATATCCTGATGTCGGTAACTGGAATTTAAGTTTTTTATTTTTTTTTGTTTTTAGGTAATCTATAAAGAATTTAAAAGTTATCTTGTAGATGTGAGGTTACGGTTCTCTCTCTCTCTCTCTCTCTCTCTCTCTCTCTCTCTCTCTCTCTCTCTCTCTCTCTCGCAAGAGGTTCTCAACTTGTTCTTCGTTTACAGACTTTAATGCTCATAGATGTCGAATACGATTTCTTCCGTGGCTTTTTATGGATACAGCAATAAAAGCAAAATGTCTCCTAGTCGCTTTCGTCACCAAAATCTTTCAAATTATGTAATTGCATTTTTCTTTCTGGAGACAGTTTTCTTTGGGTTCATGATATACCTTTTGGTTGTCTATATCCAGGTAAATGGACTTTTATTTTCTGCTGGCTAACATTCCCCTATAAATGACCATTCGGTATTCTAAGTGGGTCTGTTTTGCTGGTTTCAACTAGAGCCTTATGTGGCATATGCCTATTTTCCTAATTTAATAAGGAACACGTTTGTGGGCTGGTCATTAATTTTGTTTTCAGGTTTTGAGGACTGATATTTTATTTTATTTTATTTTTTCATTAATTATTTTTTTTAGCAGAAGTGGCTAATTTTGACTGTCATTTGGTTTGACTTAAGTGATACTGATCTGATGTTACAAAAGATATGATTTGATTTAGAATCAAGTGCTCAAAACGAATATGATAAAGAAATCCGTGACGACTGACTGGCAGTTCCTTTAGATCAGTTTTAGTTGGCAAAATAGTGACATCTAGCTTTAATGTTCTAACTGTTTCTAGGTGGTAATGTAATATGTTCCAGGCATTGTTTGTTTGGTAATGAATATTCTAAACAGATTTTCATATTATAATGACACTTAAATAAAGTAAGGAATTTTATCTGTCGCCAGCTACAATTTTGTGTACAAACAAAATACTTCGCTAACGTTGTACTGCTTCTCATGTTTAAGTATCTTTATTTTGTTACATATATACATTTTCAACGGACTCCTGTTGTTCTATTATTATATATATATACATAGTGGAGGATTTCGTGCTTTGAGTGAAGCATTATCAATGAAAATCAAATCAGGTATTGTATATTCTGCCTCACTGTCAGTTGACCTGGGGAATATATTTCAACCAACAGTGAGAAAGAACGCACACTATCCTTGATACAGACGGAGAGAGAGAGAGAGAGAGAGAGAGAGAGAGAGAGAGAGAGAGAGAGAGAGAGAGAGATTCCTTTTATTTGAGTCTCTTTGAGTAAAAGAACCTTTGCTCTTCCGGAAGTAATAGACGGAAGAAACAGAATGGACGGTCTGCCATAACGCAAGGGATTTTTCCTCCATTTCCTTAATTTTTTTGTATGAGCGATTTTCACATACCTTTTCGGATCTCGGTTTTTTCACAGCTTTTCTTTCGAGGAAGGAAGGATGACCGTGTCTGACAAAAGAATTCGACATTTTAAGTTATAAGCGCTCTGTCCTCTTCCTTTTTTTTTTTTATTTCATTTCATTTTTTTTTTTACTTTTTTTTATATAGGAGACTTGGCTAGACAGAACCTTCTATGGTTCAGGCTTGGTTTTATGAACACTCAAGGGACCATAAGAATCTACTGTTTCATTTCCTCTACCACCCAAATTGACAATCAATGTTTCTTATTCCTGATTTATAGGTCCTCCGTTCTTTAAATCTTCAGTTGAAAGCCCTTATTGACAGAGTCAACAGACTATAAACCCTAGAGGGCTCCAAACGATAGTCAGACGAAGCAGAGACAAGTTACAGGAAAAGGTGATAAATAAGTAAATATAAGGAACAGAAAATCGGGCTGACAACAGAAATTCAGGAGACGTCACCAAACCCAGAAATGAATTCACCCCTTGCTTAAATACTTGAAGACTAGAAGATTCTACAATTGCACTTGACAAAGTATTCTACATTTTAGTTGTAAAGATAAAACGCTTAACAATCTGGGTAGAGTTAAAAAGGACGCTGGAAAATGACCAGTGTCACCAGTAGCAGCCTGACCAGTGTTGCGAGCAAAGACATGCAGTCGGGAAAAGAAAAGTCCAGAGGTTTGTCATTGTAATACATTTTATGCAACAGTCGTCATGGACTCCCTGGAGAACAGTTCTGCTAACAAGGAAGAAAAAAAAAGTTTAAACACACTAAAACATTTCTACAGGAGACCAAGTTTTTGAGAGACACATACTTCCAAAGTCAGTTCCTCATCCAAAGTTACACATGAAATGTTAGAATTCACTAAAAATTATAAATTTCTGAGAAACAGAGGGAGCAATATTACATTAATGCTTCTCAGCCAAGTTCTCATCAAAATTGACACCTAAAATCTTAAGAGTCACAGCCAAATAAAGAATTTATAGAGACAGAGGAAACAATATAACACAAATGCTTCTCAGTCCATTTCTCATCAAAAGGTACACCTAAAATCTTAAGAGTCAATAACAATTAAAACTGCACTATTTAAATGTGAATCACAATAATAAAGCAAAAGTGTTGGGGATTGATTATCATACCTTGAATTTTAGAAAGGTTACGCTTCATGCTCCAAAGCCTAATCCATTCATGAACACATACCAGATTTCTATTCAAGGATTCTACAACCACAGACCTAAGGCACAGAGATGGAACAACATCTAAAAAAGTTTTATCATCCGTGTA
>NC_087203.1:18587615-18590312 GCF_015104395.2 Macrobrachium nipponense
AACAACTTTATTTCTTAGCTCCATCACTGAGTATAGGAATGGTTTGGTCGGATGACCGCTCCGTTGAGAAATCTAAGTTGAACTGAAATATAGGAGCATCGCGTCGATAGCGTAATACTAGCTATCTCAGCGATTTACATGATAACAAGAATAAAATGAACACGTAGCCCTACGGCTCGGAAGTCATGTGTTTCCGCTATAGGTGAATAGGTCAACCGCTTCCCATGGAAGGTGTTGTGACCGGTTTACAAAACACATAAAATGATTAGATGTTCAAATGCAAACCAGGCTACTGCAAGCATTGCATAGCATGGTCTAGTTTCACGTCTTGTTATGGTTATGCGGTTACACTCCTAATTCGCCAATGACCCCTTGGGTCATGGGTTTATTTACAGATATGGAATTTATCTATATACAAATGTATATATTACATTAGGCTCGGACAGCTACCATTCAAGCACTGAACATTAAAAATTACGTTAAACATGTTTTTCTAGGAGTGTGAGCGTATGTATATATTTAGTCATAGCCATAAACAAGTGATTAAGAAAAATATGCAAAAAAGTATATGTAAAAAAAATACATACCTAATGGACATATTCATAAACAAAGAAAAATGCATGGAAAATACAGATCCATGTTTGCTATATATGGTATAATATTAGTAAATGATTACGAGGTACCAAAAAATAAAAGGTTAACATGTATACATGAATGATTATAGTAATAGGTAACCCGATTAAGAATAGTTGTTACCTCGTGGAGATACATAATTTATACATGATCATGGATAACTGTTTAAGAATATTTGTTACTCTTTGTAAAGATATAAATATAATATAATTGATATGATTGTGCACAAGATATAGATTCCTGGTACGTACACGCACCAACATTTTAATATATAGGGCTTCAATATTTTATTAGGTGCCCGAAAGATACTTTTAACTGTTCATATATTTAATGAAAATGCAAAGTCTTGGAGTTTCTTGTCCTACATATTGCCAGCGTACGGACCGCTTTTCACACACAACTCAATTCCAGACAATTTCCCTCCGAGTCAAGTAGAATGGCCAATTTCAAATGGCTCTAAACGTAAATGCCTTCAACGCGATAGCAGTGTTGTCTGGGCGTGGCAACACGTTCCTCTGAAGATCCATCTGTGTTCGCCTCAACCTACGCCAAGCAAATATGTTAACGGCGATAAGAATCACCACCTTAACGCAAATCACGGCCAGCGACACGTAGAAACGAAGATTTTCCCCTCCTGCATAAGTCGGTGACGTGTGGTCCATCTCAGCTAGTTGCGTCAAACGATGAGCCACCTTCGCGTTGTATGGGAGAGGTAGTGATGGTATAACAGTGTTGGTCCACGTAAAATTTGCGAAATAGGCCCGTTCCTGGATGATAGTATTAACTCCTCGGGCCGTGTAGTTTGTGGACGTCCCGGTGCACCTGCCGGCTGCAACGAAGATCTGGGAGTGGGCCGTGGATCCGTCCGGACATGCCACCTTAAAGCCTGCCTTGTCATATCGCATTCACGAGCCGTTGTTCAGTCTGTAATTGAACTTATTATCGTCAAAAGGATAAAGTTTTTTCAGACAACCTTCATGTGTATGGGAGAGAGAACCGTTTAGCACTATACCTAACTCGCATGAATCCGTTGACATGAGATGGAATTCAAAGGAGTCAGCTGTACAAACTTTATTATTGATGGCTTCTGAACAGTGAGTGAATTTATCTAAGTCCTTAATGACTGTATATGTTTCCCTATCAGGGGAAATCAATACGTGTCCCGTCAAATTGGATATTACTGGACTAGAGTTATTCGTCATGAAAGTTGGGAACGGTGCGATTTTGTATGCTTGCCAGGCATCAGAAGAATCAAATGGAATTGTGATCATGATCCTGTAATTTTCAACGCTTACCGATATTAAACTATGATAAAATTCTATCTTATGGGCGTCTAATAAAGGAACATAACCTAGTTTCTCCCGTCTGTTCTCCAAAGTTAAAATCAGATCTTTAATAGGCAAAAGATGTGGGGATAAAACACCCCTTGTTGCTAGTGTAATAGCTTCAACATAGTCTTTTGATTTCTCAATAAAATGTGAAATTTTGGTACGGATATGATCGAACCATAATACGCTAACGTAGCCAGAAAGTGTTGCACTTCCATTATCTGATCGATATTACTAGAATGTTCGTTCACCAAACTCATTATTTGATTGATAGATGATAATTGATGACGCAGTTCTGACAAAACTAGTTCATTTTCATGTTGCAAAAACTCGATTCTCTTATTCTGATCATTAATTTTAAGACGATTTGAAATTCCTAAGCCTAAACTTGCAACAAATCCAAAGATGTTTAGTGCAGCAAAGATAAAAGGGTTGCGTCTTTCGAGGTTATTGTGCCGCACAGTCCACATCAGCAGATCTCGAGCCAGAGCTTGTGCCTCGGCAGTTTAGTTTTGCAAGTCGTATGATAACATTTCCGCAATACTTAGTGTTTGTGCTAGCGAACTCTCTGAATTAACAGGAAAATGACGTTGGTGCATTTCATTCAACGAAATAGCGAACCTCAGCAGGTCACTCTTTAGGTTAATGACGTCATCCTTGGGGAGAAAAATCGCTTGCATGTCTATTTCTATAACTATATTGCTTGCGGTAATGAAAACGTCTTCTGTTTCTTTCT
>NC_087203.1:18590812-18605812 GCF_015104395.2 Macrobrachium nipponense
TTTTGCAAACTATATATGCCGTAAAAAAATAGGGAAAAATAGTATTTATATACTCATTTTCATCCCAAGTGATCCTATTAGGTAAAGGCTGACAGAATCTCAGAAATTAATAAAAGCATTAAAAAACAAGGTACTGTGAACATATAGAATAAAAATATGCTAGAAAGGTTAATAGGCTTAGGGGAATTATAAATATTAAAAATGAAAATTTAATAAAACAGGATATATAATATTATTCCACTGCAATGTCTTCCTGCAGGATCAGGCGGTAGGTGAAAAGTTTTTTTAACTGTTTTCCCAGAGATAATCATACAAAAACTTTGACTGTCACTGTGGCGCAAAAGATGGACTTATAGTGGACTGTATTATATGCTTAATGTTGTTACTTGGTCAAAAACCGCTAAAAGCCTTACGTAACAACCGCACAAAACTATGTATGCCCTTTGCGGTTGCTAAATTACGGGGGGGGGGGGGGGGGGGGGGTGGGGGGGGGGTACCTCTCAACCCAATTCATTATTAACGAGGATAACGATAGCAGCACAATTTTAAGTACTTTCACTTACTGAGTAGTCCTTGTAGACATGAACTCAGATCATAAATCGCTACACGAGATACGACGAGAGATACGTAACATTAAGGAAAATATAGTAATTAAAGAGCCAAGTTATTCAATTACCACGAATGCAGAACTGACGTACAAGGTTTTCATGAAATTATCAACTTCGTTGTCAAAGATAAGTTCCAAATATAATAGTGTGCAAATATGCGCAATACATTCACCAAGAACAATTTCACATACATAAAGTCAAGTGGATTATCATAACTAAAACAGTAATTATACTTCGTTACTAAAACGTCTACTGACGTTTATATGTCAAAAACCTACGTCTTTGTGTAAAACCATCCTTTCGGTTCTAACCGCAACAAAGGTACTACGTACTAGAACATAGCAAAAACAAATAAAATAATGTTAAGGGTGTCATTCTCGAATAGATGTGATCCTTTCACCCTTATTTTGTCATGCAATGTGGACGTACATACCTTTGCAAAATATATGGGCATGCAAATGCATTTGGTTTTCACATGAATACAAATACAGTAACATAGTTCCTGACTGTCGGTTACCTGACAGACGGCAATACGCAGTGGAAATCAATCAATAATTTCTTATGAGACAGGTACTAATAACTATAATAAAAGACAAACAGCATGGTAACAAAAATATTAGAAAAATAAAATCGTGATGCCAAGAGAGCGCTACAATTTTCTATAAGAAGGCACTTACATCCATAAAAAACGACTTCTTGATGTTGGGGGACTTATAAAAAACAAACAACCAAGTTTATTGGAGTTTATAAGAAAGTATTTACTCCAGTTTATTGTAGAAGCTAGAGTGACCTTACCCAAACAAAAACACTTCCTCCCGAACCCCTTCTTATCATAATTTTCCTGATTTTGTATATCTAAAGCAGGAATTCGCCAATCACTTGGCTGGGTCGCTAAGCAAGGGAACGCGTGGCTGGCTGGGCGTTCATTTACACGGAATTTTGGTCTTTCAACGCAGGGACTAAAAGGGCTTTAATCCTTTCTAAGTCAACTTAGCATCGGCCGTGAATTGTTGTCGTTTGATTTTCGCTCCCAACTATAGCGCAAATGAAATACGATAAGTACGCACTTGTAGTTTATAGACATTTTTCCCACTGAAACATAAAAAAATGTGCTGGAACGTTACAGAACAAAAGGTTAGATGTAGAACGCACAAACTTTCATTCATGAAACAATACCCTAAACAATGAAAGTTATGTACAAGATCCTACGCAACAATCATTGTTAAAATTTCATTCCGACAGTGAAAATGATGAAAACGAAAACAGGGCTAGCAAGGTGAAGACAATAAAGTAAGATGTGTGAATGATTGCCAGTAATTATCTGTCCTAAGATTTTAGTCGTGTAGAAAGAGAGAGAGAGAGAGAGAGAGAGAGAGAGAGAAAGAAACTGTTTGTAGCGGGCGGCAGAATGCCCGCTCAGTGGGTCATATTTTTCGTTTGTAGCTTAGAAAACTAGCAATATGTTTACATTTCTTCATTTATCTCACGTTTTACAAAAGATAGGAAAGTTTTGGTCATACCTAAGGATTCGGTATTAAATGTACAATTAATGAATCTTTTCCTGAAATCAATAAGTTTGTGTTATTAAACAATAAAATCACCCTGAATACGCTGGTGCTTTCAGATTTTAGATGCGTTTAATATGTAAAGAGAAAATCAAGGATATGTCTTATTATGTTGCATTCGTGCTTGGCTCGGTTTGGCAATAGTGACGAAACACAACGTTGGGTCTGGTAGTGCGGTTGGCAGTTGCCAACTGGCAATCTAAGAAGTTTGCAGTCCCGGGACTATGTAAGGGAGTGTTGCCCACCAGCCGCATTTGTATTGTGCCGGCGAGATTTACGCGTTTTTACGAAGAATTTCGAGTTCCTTTTGTTCCCATTTTGGAGTGGTGAGTGTTTATCAAAAGTGGGTTTTTGTTTAAGTATTTCAGGGAAATGGGATTGGTTCAAGAAGTCAATAATTTTTCTTGTCTTTTCTCCATAGTGACGTGTTTTCTTTATTCACGCAAGTTTGTAATAGACGTATGCATTCGTCTTTGTTTAAAACGTAGGTGTGTATTTTTCTATGTATGAGAACATTGCTTATATAAGCATAATTTCCTTAGTGACACAGAGCGGCCACAATTTTAAAATATGCAGAGAGGCGCCTTGCATTGCGAGAGTGTACGGGAAGTTCTCAGGGTGGGGTGGGGGGGGGGAGAGAAATCCTTACCTCCCAGTGTGGGTGAATTCCTCCTTTTTCCTTTTTTTTTTCTTAGTGTTAGAGATTGGCCTTGACATTGAATGCTACGAGACTATGTATTTACCGAATTATTATGTAATTACATTTTCTATAAATAAATGCTTAGAATTCCCATTATGACTTTCGAACATTTTTACTAAAATATTATATATGTCCGTATTTCTGGACATATCTGATAAAAGAAAAGTAAATAATCAGATGGATGCACCTGGGTGTATTGGCTTCTATTTAGCCTAAGTGAGAAATGTACATGCTTTATGAGGCTCACTGATAAATAACAGAACTTTTTTGTTCTCTGGCCAATAACAATAGGTTTTCATATGTTCACTCAATAAACAAAAAGTACAAATGTTTGTTAGGATGGAGAAGAGGTGGAGAGAGAGAGAGGAGAAAGAGGTGGAGAGAGAGAGAGAGATGGGGTGATTGTCGGGAGGAAGAGAGAGAGAAGCGAGCCTGGCTGTGTAGTGGGTGTGGGGTCTAGGCCGCCTTCGTCGTGTCCAATCTTACCTTGTTAATATATATATACATATTATCATAATATATACTAAATAAAAGTAAACGTATAGAATTTCTAAGTGACATATATATATATGAAACCTCACCTTATTTTTGTTTCTATGTACTAAACGGACATGCATCGTGGATGATGTATTGGTTTCTAACTTGGAATCAACTTTATTGCATACCATTATTATGGCTTGTCAAAAGAAAAATCTGATGATTTGTAAGAGCAATAATTCGCAGGGCCATTGTTGTATCCTATTATTTATAAATTTTAGAGCGTCAAAAGAAGAAAGGGTTTTATGTACAACGAATAAATCTCCTTACACGAAACAATGCAAATGTGTCTATCCTAAGAGAATGTATTTTCCAAGGCACCACGTGATAATTCATTGGGAGAAAAAACAGTTTTTTTTAATGATTATGTCGATAGTAACCCTTCATATACATATAATATTTTTACATTTTTTTCTTCAATTATTTTTACGCTTAAAAAACGTGGGTTATATCAAGCACACAATGCTTGTCAGAGAGAGAGAGAGAGAGAGGAGAGAGATAGTAGTGTAAGTGGCGTCAATTGGACCTAATATTGCATCATGCTCTACCCTTGCATCCTAGATGTGTGTAATGTTGCCAAGCGAAAGATGAAAGCGATCTGAAGTATTTTAATAGGTAAAAAATGCAATTTTTGTGCAGAATCTATCTGTCATCCATAACGTCCACTGTCCTAGTTACTTTTCAATTATTTGCTTTGATGTGATGTATTTTTTTTGCTTGTTATGGAACGATATTTTTTCCCTCTGGCATCGTCGTAATGTATTCAACAACAATAACTCCACACCACGTGGACAGGCAGTGTTTCCAGATCAAATACTGTTTAGGGGACTCCATAGAGTTGCGCTTTTTCTTCCGTTTTTCTACAGTCATTTATAGCTCGATATATGTATATGAATCACGGTAATGTGATATGACTCATATATATATATATATATATATATATATATATAAACATATGTATATATATATATATAAAACATATGTTATATAATTATTATATAATATACACACACACACATATGACTATAAATTTTCCGTTTCATTACTGTCCACTGTCGTTATTGAAGATAGACCTATTAAAAAAAAATGTCTCAAACCCCTCGTAGGTCAGCAGAATTTCTGATTTTATGATCTCCTACGAGGAATAAGTATTCGTTTGCAGTTCTATTTTCTTGTTTGTAGGTCTGAGTTTCGATGTTTTGCTTAGCTACAAACTCCTGCAATTAAGTGAAATAATATATACAAAATTGCATGAATTCCACAAAACATTTATATTTTCATAATGTATATATATTGCTTATCTTTTGAGACTTCCAAAACAATCTTGGTATAATTGAAAATGGTTTCTGTATTTTATTTTTTATTGATGGAAAAAAAATATAACAATTAAAGCTTTTTAAGAATTTTATTACAGTAATCACTCCACCTACATTTTGTTTTTTGTTTTTTCTTGTATTTAAGGACAGATTCAATTGCAAATTCAATTTTTTTTCCCTGAAAATCTTTAGTTATTAAATAATCAGTTTGTTTATTCACTCCCATGTAATCCATGTAATTATATATAAAAAATATACAATTTAAAATATCACTCATATGAGAGAATTTATTTATGTCAATATGTATGGGAATACAATTTTCTTTTAAAAGAATATCCCTAAATTTATTATTTTCACCAGCAAAATTAGACCTATAACATGAAGAATATATGAAATTCAAACTGAATTCGATAATTACAAAAACTTTTGATGTATTGTTAAAATATTTATCTGCACACGACACTATCGGGCATGATTTATTTACAATAGATTGTTTTATAAATTTAAATATTATAATAGTGTCATATTTTTCATTATTAAAAATATCATTAACTTTAATGATATTGTAATTTATGGTTCAGTATTATCAAAATAGGTATCATATGTTCTAGTGTTGTTGTTACCCCGTAACTCCATGGCATTTTTTGATAATTTTATTTTCATTTTTATATCTTTTCGTTTCTGATGTTTACCCATACCAACAGTTTTACATAAATATTGTCTTTTTTTTGGGATTAATATTTTACTGAACCTTTTTTTTACTGGCCTCGAGGCATTCTTTTCCATTTCTATCGGTCCCGGAGTGTTCTCTACCTTCCCTGGAACTGGTTGTGTGTCTATTTTCACTGGAAATTGGGTAAAATCTAATGGAAAGTTTTCAATTTCCCCCACTGTTTCAATTTCCAGGGACGATTCCAGCTCGCCTGGCAATGATTGTGTTTTTGCTATTTCCATCGGACCAGCTGGCATGGTAGAGCTTTCCGTAGACTGGTCCATATTGTCTATTTCTATCGGTCCTGGAGTGTTCGCTACCTTCGATTGTGGGCCTATTTCCACTGGAAATTGGGTAAAATCTAATGGAAAGGTTCCCAGGAACGATTCCAGCTCGCCTGGCAATGATTGTGTTTTTGCTATTTCCATCGGACCAGCTGGCATGGCAGAGCTTTCCGTAGACTGGCCCACATTACCTATTTCTATCGGTCCTGGAGTGTTCGCTACCTTCGATTGTGGGCCTATTTCCACTGGAAATTGGGTAAAATCTAATGGAAAGATTCCCAGGAACGGTTCCAGCTCGCCTGGCAATGATTGTGTATTTGCTATTTCCATCGGACCAGCTGGCATGGCAGAGCTTTCCGTAGACTGGCCCACATTACTTATTTCTGGTCGGTCCTGGATGTTCGCTACCTTCGATTGTGGGCCTATTTCCATGGAAATGGGTAAAATCTAATGGAAAGGTTCCCAGGAACGATTCCAGCTCGCCTGGCAATGATTGTGTTTTTGCTATTTCCATCGGACCAGCTGGCATGGCAGAGCTTTCCGTAGACTGGCCCACATTACCTATTTCTATCGGTCCTGGAGTGTTCGCTACCTTCGATTGTGGGCCTATTTCCACTGGAAATTGGGTAAAATCTAATGGAAAGGTTCCCAGGAACGATTCCAGCTCGCCTGGCAATGATTGTGTATTTGCTATTTCCACCGGACCAGCTGGCATGGCAGAGCTTTCCGTAGACTGGCCCACATTACCTATTTCTATCGGTCCTGGAGTGTTCGCTACCTTCGATTGTGGGCCTATTTCCACTGGAAATTGGGTAAAATCTAATGGAAAGGTTCCCAGGAACGATTCCAGCTCGCCTGGCAATGATTGTGTTTTTGCTATTTCCATCGGACCGCCAGTCTGGCATGCATTTAGCTTTCCGTAGACTGGCCCACATTACTTATTTCTATCGGTCCTGGAGTGTTCGCTACCTTCGATTGTGGGCCTATTTCCACTGGAAATTGGGTAAAATCTAATGGAAAGGTTCCCAGGAACGATTCCAGCTCGCCTGGCAATGATTGTGTTTTTGCTATTTCCATCGGACCAGCTGGCATGGCAGAGCTTTCCGTAGACTGGCCCACATTACCTATTTCTATCGGTCCTGGAGTGTTCGCTACCTTCGATTGTGGGCCTATTTCCACTGGAAATTGGGTAAAATCTAATGGAAAGGTTCCCAGGAACGATTCCAGCTCGCCTGGCAATGATGGCAATGATTGTGTTTTTGCTATTTCCACCGGACCAGCTGGCATGGCAGAGCTTTCCGTAGACTGGCCCACATTACCTATTTCTATCGGTCCTGGAGTGTTCGCTACCTTCGATTGTGGGCCTATTTCCACTGGAAATTGGGTAAAATCTAATGGAAAGATTCCCAGGAACGGTTCCAGCTCGCCTGGCAATGATTGTGTATTTGCTATTTCCATCGGACCAGCTGGCATGGCAGAGCTTTCCGTAGACTGGCCCACATTACCTATTTCTATCGGTCCTGGAGTGTTCGCTACCTTCGATTGTGGGCCTATTTCCACTGGAAATTGGGTAAAATCTAATGGAAAGGTTCCCAGGAACGATTCCAGCTCGCCTGGTCACCGTTTAAGATGTCACTTATTTTTGTTATCCTGTTCCTAAAACTGATAATATTCCGTTTTTCCTTCGTCGTTCCCTATTGCTAAACGATCGACACTCTCTGCTTTTTTTTTCGTAAAGTCAAATATGGTACTTGAACTCCATAGAGTTGCGCTTTTTTTCCGTTTTTCTACGACTATAAATTTTTCGATTTCATTACTGTCACTGCCGTAATTGAAGATAGCACTATTTAAAAATGCCTCAAACCCCTCGTAGGTCAGCAGGAACTTCTGATTTGATATTCTCCTACAAGAAGTTACCGGCGCCTGTAGTTTTATTTCCTTGTTTGTAGGTCTTGAGTTTCGATGTTTTGCTTAGCTACAAACTCCTCTGTTTGCGTTCCTGCTTCTTTATACAAAACAAGAGCTGCAGTCGGTGTCTGGGTCTGCATTCCTCCTTCAACTGCGCCTCCTAAATTGAGGCATTGTGGCAATATTGACTGTGTCCTGCATGGTTTACTTACATCATAAAACCCCGCCTCCAACACCACCTGTTCTTGCTCGTGTGATTTGAAATTAAAGCATTGCTAAAAGCGACGAATGCAGATTCCAAAATTGCTATTGCTCTGTGTTGCATAATTTGTAAATGTACTCTTGTGAATTGGTGGCTTTCCAATTACTCTTGCGACGGTGCTCAGACAAAATGAAAAGGGAACTAATGGAAGGCATACGGAAAGGAAACAAGGTCTCTCTCTCTCTCTCTCTATATATATACGTTTCGTAATGATTTCATGACATTTTCGGGGGCTGTACAAACTAGATAACATAAGATAAATTACAATAAAGCTAAGTATTTAGAATTTAAAAATAAAAGTTGCACAATGATTACAAAATTAAAAAGAACAACTAAAAGGACACCTTTAAAAGCACAAAACGTAAAATAAACAGGCCAAAAAATGATTAAAATAAGTAAAAAAAAAAAAAAAAAAAAAATCGACTCACTTCGGGAACTAACTTCGGCCTCCCGATTGACAGGCCAAGGCGATACCGACCGACCTTCCGAGATCTTTGTTAGGTCAGTTGGTACCGCCTTGGCCTGTCATTCTGGAGACCCAGGTTCGTTCCCGGTGTGAGGTAGAAATATATATTAATGCCAATATATATGGTCTCATACACGTGTGTGTGAGTGGTTCTTTTAAACGACGTGGCACACGCAACAGATGGATTCAGTTCTCACAAGAAAATATAATTTTATTTTGAGAGAGAGAGAGAACTGTGAGTAACGAAGCAATTTCGAGAATTTGATGCATCAGATGTCAATTGTAAGGGGAGCTAAATAAAAATCAAATAAGCCGCAAAATAAATAAATAAATAGATATACAAATAAACAAACGTGTAACAGTGAATTGTGTTGAATTCAATTTCTTTTTTTTTTTTCTTAGAACAGAATATAAATCTGAAGAATAAAAAACTAAAAAGGTCGCACAAAAAAATTCGCAAACAATAGAATAACAAATGACGATCATAGCAATTATCATGACAATCTTTTATGAGAATGAAACGATCATATGAATTGATCGATACATACAAACGTGTAGTGGCGAGTGGCGCCTATGAATTATCTTATTCTTGGTGTGCTAATGATCCTGAATAGTATATGAGGAAGCAAGCTCTTTTGTTTATGTGCGCCAAGTTTTTTGCCGCTAGCGGACGCTTCGTTATAAATGAGTTCTTATCCCATTTGGACAGACAGTCCCACGACATACTAATGGATTATGGAATGCAGCGGCATATTCTCTCGTTTTTTTAATAATTATTTTAAGAGAAATTTCCCTTGTGAATATATATAGTACGAATGACCGGCATTCGTGTATGTTAATGGTCGTATGCTTGCTGTCATTATCATTTGTATCACCCTCGTCATTTCTTTTTTCTTTTGTAATCTCCATCATTATCATCAACATCATTATCGTTAGGAATTATTTATTTTTATCATCTTCGTCATGTCATTTCTACCTAACTTTCTTTAGCATTATATCATCGTCAGTATCATCAATCTTGTCAACGTCATCGTTACGATTATCATAATCATTATGAATATCAGTTTCATGATGATAATCACCACTATTCACTATTATTATTATTATTATTATTATTATTATTAATACTCAGAAGTTGAACCCTATTCATATGGAACAAGCCTACAGGGACTATTGACTTGAGTTTCAAGCTTCCAAAGAATTTAGTAAAAGAAAAAACTGAAAGAAGTTTCAAGCTTCCAAAGAATTTAGTAAAAGAAAAAACTGAAAGAAGTAGTCTCACTTATTAAAAAAAAACATTAATTAATGAATTGATAAATAGAAAAAAAAATCATTAAAATGCAAGAATCATCATCGTTGTCAAGAATCATCATCGTTGTTTATCAGAATCATTATGGTTATGAAATAAAATAAAATAAAAAGTTTCCACATAGGTTGATCCAGGCAGTCTATGGCATGTATTGTAACCAAGTTATCCCTGTGGCCTAACTAGCCCGAATGCTACGTCCTGTTAACGGAGTTGCAAAGCTTAGCAGGTGGCACTTAGTAACGGGAGAGAGGGAAAGAGACCCATCCCACTTAATGGAGTGCCAGTGTGTGTATGTGCGGGTTTGTTCTGAGGGTCGTGTTCCGAAACGAACATATTTTCCTACCACTTTTTTTTCGTCTTTTTTTTTATGCGCTAATTGGCGGCGGGCTGTTTAAAACTTTAATATGCTCATTATGCAAGCGGTTTTCCATTTTGAATTAGGCAGGGGCAATACAGGGTCAGATATGTGTCTTTTTTTTTTATCTTTTCATTTTGTGTGGTAATGGTAGTTGTTCAGCTTTGTTCAGTAGATGCGTTTTTTTTTTCTATTGGCAGTGGTCGTAACCTTTTACTAAAAAGGCAGCAGAATGCATTTGTTACTATACTTTCTCTCTTCTCCTAACTAGCTTTTTGCCTTCTGGTTTTGCAAATATACCGTTATTAGGTTTTCATTTCCATTTTTATCATAAATAAATACAGGAATTTTTTTTTATATAATGGTTATTATGATGAAGATAAAACATATTTTGAGAAAGAAAATTGATCTTAAATTAAGTAGTATGAAAGATTATGTGAGTTAAAAATAATGAAATATATGTAAATAAATAAATAAATAATAAAATATTTTATTTTTTTAAAGAAGTAAAATATATTTTTTTTTTTGTAAGATAAATTAATTGCAATTTTAAACTATTAAAGTCGATTAATTAAAACACATTAAATCTGTTGTATTTCAAATAGTTTTTTATTATATTATTTTATTATTGTATATTTAATATATGTGTTAGAAT
This sequence comes from Macrobrachium nipponense, assembly GCF_015104395.2. NCBI lineage: Eukaryota > Metazoa > Arthropoda > Malacostraca > Decapoda > Palaemonidae > Macrobrachium > Macrobrachium nipponense. The sequence continues at coordinate 18,601,490 of NC_087203.1, forward strand.
AAGGAATTTAATAAATTTACAGAAAGTAATTATACTATCTCTAAAAAATACTTTTCCAAAAATACCACGGATGAATGTGTTATTCTAGGAGAAAAAACGGGAGGGAATAGCACCCAACCAAGCACTGAGTAACACAGGCTCTTATTATCCCCTCAAGGCTTGAGATTGAACACTTCCTGCTTAAGGCTTGAGATTGCTTAATGCTAGCCAAGTGCTCGTTCTTGCAAAAGCAGATCACATGTCTGGGGGATGCGCATAAGTATAATGGCCCTCTCATGGCACCAATAAAAAAATTCCTCTGTTACAAAGGAATGCATATAGTGCCGGCCATGAGCGCCTCATGGCCTTTAAATGGGAACACGTGCATGCACTCATTCTTATGTACCTCTTTTGAGTTTTAAAAAGATAACTTATTATCAATATCATTGTTCAAACAAATATCATTGTAGAAAAGATGAAATGAACGAATCTGGGCATGATGTAGAATTTACAGAATTTTATGAAAAAAAAAGAATTTCATCTTTATCTATTCGTCCGGTAATCTCTATTTTGGATAAAACTTATTTTCTTTCTCAAAATATGTTTTATCTTCATAATAATCATTATATACAAAATACAAAATTATGTTTTGTGATTTTTTTACCACAATTTAAAAAAATTATTTATTTTTTATGTTTTATTTATAATTGTTTTACTACAATTAAATTTGCCTTTATACAACATTCTCTGCTGTATTGATTCTGGGAAAGTTATTTGTAGTCTATCTCTCGGCAAAAGAAAAACAACCAATCCTAAACAGTGCTATTACCTACCACGTATCAATGAAAATCATACAACATAATTATTTAAAAATTTTTACAATTAAATAAATTTACCTTTTCAATATCATAAAATTTACAACAGTATGATTCAATTTTTTCATTCAATGTTTTGATAATAATTAATTAGTGTGTTATAATAGGATGATGAAAAATTGTATAAAGTAAATATAGAATTTATTCATCAATTATTATTCAATCAAGGAGTTGCTTTAAAAATACAATAGTATTCCATGTTCTTTGCAGTTTTGTATTTCATTTTTCAATAAAATATAATTAAGGTAGTCAAGAATTATTTTGGGTGTGTGGTTGACATATTAAAAAGACTGCCTAAAATTTATTCAATCATTATTATTTAATATTGCGACACAACAACAATTATTTGTATTTTTTTTATTTTATTTTTATTCTTTGGTAAATAAAAATCAATTATCTATTTTATTATTTTAATGTAAATAAAAATCACTTATCCTTTTTATTATTTTATTTAATTGTAAGTATTTAAGTTAAATATTTTTTATAACAAAAATAGAATCATTTATTTAAGTTAAATATTTTCTATAACAAAAATAGAATCATTTCTTTAACTTAAATTAACATTAAATTCTACAGTTAGACCTAATCGTCATTTTAGTCGCCCGTTAGAACCTAAAAACGCCATTTTCCTTATTAGTTACAACATATATATATATATATATATATATATATATATAATATATATATATATATATATATATATATATATATATACATACTATATATATAGATATATATATATATACTATATATATATATATATATATATATTATGTATAGTATATGTATTATGATATGTATATGTATTATATATATATATATATATATATATATATATATATATATATATATATATATATATATATATATATATATATATATATATATATAGTATATATATATATATATACATACATACATACATACCTACATACATACATACATACATATATATAAATATATATATTTTCTGTGTTTATACATAAATGTGTATGATTTAAATTTGAGTGTGTGTGTGTGTGTGTGTATGTCCAAAATGGTCTACGTTGGTTAACGGTTGCTGGTTCGTGTTGGGCGGGTCTCAGCGACCTGAGTAAGGATGTTACTTGACTTTCGCTGACGCTGGGTCTTCTCATGCCTTCCAAGGGGCGCGATGTTCTCGGTGGATTGGGGCGTGCTGTCTGGTCCCTGTTGGCTTGGGTATTCCTTCTCCTGCTGGAGGGGAGTATATGGTCCGATTCTTGTTGGACGTTCAAGGTCGGCTTCTGAATAGCGATGCTCACTGCTTCCGTTATTAAGAGGCGACCGTAGTTGTCTTCTCTGTGTACGACCTGGGTGCCTTCTATGAGCTCTTGTAGAGATGGCTTCCTGTCGTGAACATCTATGTAATGTTGATGGATGGCCCCTTGATTTCTATGAGCCAGCAGACGTCTCCGAAGGGTCGTTGTAGTGTGCCCGCCGATGTAGTTTTGGCTGTGAGGTTTACACACCTCCTCTGGACAAGTAAATTTGTAAACTACATTCGTGCACATCTCCTTCGGTCCCCCCGGAGCGGTGCTGTTTCTTCATTATTAAGGCTGCTACAAGGTTGGGCTTACTATATATCCTGAGGCTTATTTTATGGTAAGGGGCTTTTGGGGTTACGCCTCTATTTATTATCCCGCGTAGTGTGCAGCAATCCTCCTTGTATGCAGACCCATAATGTACACGATGGTAAATAATCAAGTTTTCCTCGTTTTTCGCCATGGTGTTGGGTTGGTAAAATTCGTCCATTTTCTTTTTTATTGCTGCTTCGATAATTTGATCTGCATACCCGTTGTTTGTCAGCAGTTGGCGAATTCGGTCGAGTTCGTTATGTATATCTTTCCATGATGAGCTGTGTGTGAAGGTTCTGTTGACATACGCACTCACGACAGACTTTTTATATGCGTCCGGGCACTCCCGTCGCGTGTTCAAGCAACGGCCAGCGTTCGTTGCTTTCGTATAAACGGTCGTCTTAAACTGTCCTTCTTGTTGTTTTACCAGGACATCAAGAAATGGCAAAGTCTTCTGCTGGCTGTGCTCTGTGGTGAAGTTGAGCACTGAGTTTCTTTTCAGAGCATCTGCTAGTTTTTTGGTATCTTCAGGCTCTTTTATTGTGACGAATATATCGTCGATGTACCGCCCATAAATCCTAGGTTTTAGATGTTCTCTAAAGGTCCTTTCTTCGACGGTGGCCATGTACATATTTGCAAAGAGGACCCCTAGTGGGGATCCCATGGCGACTCCATCTACTTGTCGAAATAATTTCCCCTTGATAAATGGAAGAAGGAAGTCTGCGTATATTTCACCAGAAATTGACGAACGAGAATCGGAAAAAACTTCGTCGGTATGAAGATACCTGCAAGAAACTTATTGATGCCACTAAAGCAATTGCTTTTAACGAAAATTGTATTAGAGAAAAACTATGCCCTAAAAGTATTGGAAAAGTGGGCCGGCATGGACACGATGGAGGGAGGTAGAGAAGATACTCCGACACCGTATAGAAGAATCCGCAGCAAGAATCCAGCAACTTGAAGTTGAGAAGAGAAAACGTTGGGAAGATTTCTGCATTAACAGCCCACTAGATGACCAACAAAAAGCACGTGACCTGCTTGAGTTAGAGAAGAGGAAATACAGACAGGTGGTGACAACGAGGCACAACAAGAAGCTACTCATCCTCCATGGGGGCCCCGTGAGAAACGTGAGGAACACAAAGATGGCTTCGTCAACCTGGCTGGAATCGACCTTAGCCCCTATCAAAGGTCCCTCCTGAACCTGGGTCTGCAGTGCCACTATGCCAAGAAACCACACACTGAAGCCAAGAGAATAGAAACGGAGGCCCTTATAGACCGACTTTTACAACTCCGAGATGATGGTAAGCTAGAACTAACACCTACCGTCATTGATGAACTTGTTGGAGAAGCAGGACGACAGAGAGGACATTTCCGAAGCCAATTAATCACCAAGGAGATGAGGGAAGCCGTCAAATAAAGAACTACGTAGCAACCCAGACATCATCATACGGAAAGGTGACAAATCATCAGTGTACGTAGTGATGAAGAAAAGTGATTATTTTGAAAAGATGGATAGGATCCTCCTGGACACTTCCAAATTCCAACGCTTGACAAAAGACCCCACCGAGGACCTCAGAAAGAAAGTGTCGAGGCTTGTGACTAGGGCCAACAATCAGCAAGACGTCGTAAAATTCCCTAAGGTAAAAGGAGACTATGGGCCCGGTTACTGCTACGGAACAGTGAAAACACACAAGGCAGGTAACCCCCTAAGGCCCATCATCTCTCAGATGACATCCCCAACCTATAGGATAGCGAAAGTCCTGAATGATTTGCTGGTACCTTACATACCGGTGCATATTCACTGAAATCAGCGGTGGAGTTTATTGATCTCCTACAGGAAAAAGGACCAGAAGACGACATTGCCTCACTCGACG
>NC_087203.1:18610812-18613312 GCF_015104395.2 Macrobrachium nipponense
ATTTGGCGATGTTGTCACGAAACGTAGGATTAAAGAATAATGTGAATCTCTTCGTGTTCCTGCCCTTGATCTTCTTTATCATGTGAATAAACGCCCTGTACGTCTGGCCTGTGTTGTGTGTAGCTGGGTTGCACTGGATGTTCTACAAATAATTCTACAATGGAGCTGAATTATGCTTTTTTCGTTCTCCTTTTTATTTTCCGTTTACGCTCAAGAGGACACAATAACTTTCAGCAGTTCGAAAGGAATCGCTATTGCCTTGGAGTTCTCCAGAAATGTCGGAAATTGGAAAAAATATGTATGGAAAAGAAAAAGTAAGTCTGGACCTTGAGTTCCTGCAATATTGTTCAGTCAATGATATTGTTCCAAATTTTGTTAAATTTAATGTTTATAAAAAATCATTATATCACTCTCAGTTTTATTCTGACACAATTAGGTATTTACTAAACTACGAAATTAGCTGTAAACAAAAAGACAATGAACGCCTTAACAAGCAATTCAATAGTTTTCGCCACCAAGTTCTTGAATCGTTCTCTTTTATTGATAGGATTATTTTTACTTAGCTTTTTTAATAACAGTATTAAGAATTTTATTAATACTACACAACGGAGACACCATAGAAAATTGGCAAACCTTGGAATTATCCTACCAAAATTTCATAGTTGTTATAAAACTGTTTTTAACTTTTCGAAATACGTATTGTCTAAACGAGAAGAATTCCTTTTGTCATTTGGGTTAGATTTTTGCTTACCAAATTTTAAACCTAACTACTGTCAGTTTTTTCTGCCCCTTGAAGTATTATTTCAACGTTTAAAAAATCTCAATTTGTGTAGTGACCTTAGCCGCCTACAGAGTGAGTTAATGGTTTTGTCCCAAAATGCTTTATCAAAACTTAAAACAAACTGAGCTCCCTTTTTTTAAAAAGAGTGATTTGGAAATCCTCAAGTCCCTTTCTAAACGTGATGACATTATCATTGTTAGGCCGGATAAGGGGAGGGGAACGGTAATATTGGATAAAAGTGACTATAACAACAAAATGACTAATATTTTAAGCGATCGTACCAGGTTCCAGAAAATAGGTGTGCCTAGTTATCAAAGCCTATTCAAAGTTGAGGATAAAATCAATAGATTTCTCAGAACCTTGAAAAATGACAACATCATTGATGAAAAAGTGTTCCAAGATTTATTTTCCAGTGGTTCATCTTACGGAATTCTTTATGGTCTACCAAAGATACATAAAGATAATGTTCCTCTCCGCCCTATCTTGGCCTCTTACAACACACCTAATTACCAACTGGCAAAATTTCTCGTCCCTCTGTTGGAACCGCTGACCACTAATCAGTATACCCTTAAAAATTCTGAACAATTTAAAGAACGTATTTTACCCCAGGACTCTGACTTATTCATGACTAGTTTTGATGTCGAGTCACTATTTACCAACGTACCTGTAAGAGAGACCATAAACATTATTCTTGATAAACTATTCCCCGAACCTGAGTCTGTTTACTGTAATTTTAGTTATTCGAATTTTAAAGCTCTTTTAGAATTGGCCGTGCTGGACACGGCATTTGTTTTTAATGGACAGCTTTTTAAACAAATTGAGGGGATGGCCATGGGGTCTCCTCTTGGTCCTACCTTTGCGAATATATTCATGTGCTCCCTGGAGGAGCGCATTTTGGACGAATGCCCCCTGGCCTTCCGCTCTCTGTTTTACTCACGCTACGTGGACGACACTTTTATCTTGTTCAAGCATGAATTCGATGCCGACAGGTTCCTAGATTTTGCTAATAATTACCATACTAATATTAATTTTACAATGGAAAAAGAACATAATTCTAAATTAGCCTTCCTAGATATTTTGGTCTCCAAGGAAAATGAAAGTTTTAGTACTTCAATTTTCAGAAAGAAAACATTTACTGGGCTCGGTTCCAACTTCTATAGTTTCTGTTTTCTCAATTTCAAACTCAACTCGATATATACCTTACTTTATCGTGCTCTGTCTCTTACCTCTACCTGGTCTCTCTTCCACAATGAAATTGCTTTTCTCCTCCAGTACTTCTCTAATAATTGCTTTCCTTCTAAGATCTTTTATAGAATTTTAAATAAACTACTCAATAAAAGGGTTTCTGAACAGCCTATTAGTTTTAAGGTCCCCAAGCTCCCTCTTTATGCCAGTTTCCCGTATCTGTTAAATGATAATTTTCGTAACGAGTTTACCAAGATTGTGCACAGATATTTTGGAGCCGTAAATATAAAACTTATACCTAAAAATCCCAAGACCATTGGCTCGCTCTTCAAGTTTAAAGATCGGCTCTGCCTTTTGATGACGTCGGGTGTCGTTTATGAATACACGTGTCCTAGATGTAATCTGGGAAAATATGTTGGATCTACCCGACGTCTTCTCAGGGTCAGGGCCGATTCCCATCGGGGCGTTAGTTTCAGAACTGGGTGTAAATTATCTAACCCTGAAACATCTTATATAAGGAAGCACACTATTAAA
>NC_087203.1:18620812-18635812 GCF_015104395.2 Macrobrachium nipponense
ACACAAAACTCATTATTATGTCTGAAGACATAAATTTTATTAACTTTGGTATAATTATGCCTCATTAATGGAATTGCAGAAAAAATCACCATGATTTACCACGGTTTACGAAGCCACCAAATGAATTTTACGGCCTATCTAACAAGAGGGGGATGCATATTATGTCACTGAATCAATATACTCTTGGGAGTAATTTGCAAGAGAAAGTGAGGCATCATGTGATGAGGAAGGTGGCTTTAAAGCATGACAAAAAGAAGTAATTTTTCCTATGAGACATATCCTTCCCGCCGATGGAATAACATTAATGTATCATAAACTGATTCTGAAATGGTATTTATATTACATTGATTACTACGTAATGCTTGTTAATGAAACAGGCGACCGTAACCGAACAACTTTCTAATGATATTTGTCAACGAATAACACTCAAATGGATTACTGTTATATGTAAAAACATTGTTTTCGATCAACATCTGACGTCTATCAGAATCAAAATGACATCGTGCTCGTGTATCAAAGAACAATAGGCAATATAATTCAATGAACAAGAAAGTTAATTACAAGCTGTTATAGGGCCCTTTTGATAAACATGTTTTAGACGGATTAGATTAATTGCAGCACATGTGAGAGATATTGGAACGTGAATTCAAAGGATTTCCAAGAATAAATACCGTCCTGTGCTGAAGGGTACACAGTTGATATTGTATTCTCTTATGACAGGATTCTCCTGCGAAAATAGTTGGGGGGAAATTTAATAAAAATGAGAGAGAGAGAGAGAGAGAGAGAGAGAGAGAGAGAGAGAGAGAGAGAGAGAGAGATCGGCATGATTCATCATCTCGATAACATCAACAGAAACTTGGACAATTACATGACCTACGAATAAGCTTTACTTCGCCTTGAAACGACATTAATCATCGCCATCCTGACAAGTATGAGGGGTTGATCAAAATCAAATGCTGCACAATAAATTCCTCGCTCATTGGTCTGCAATAGACGAGTTTTTCGAATTCCTTGAGAACTTTTTCTTGCAATTTAAAGGTGAACCATCACTAATGATAAAATTTTATGTATTTACAAATAGCATAGAATCTATGTGTATATATACATACATACATCATATATATATATATATATATATATATATATATATATATATATATATATATATATATATATATATATATATATATATATATATATATATATATATATATATATATATATATATATATATATATATATATATATATATATATATATATATATATATATATATATATATATATATCTATATATATATATATATATATATATATATATATATATATTTATATATATATATATATATATATATATATATATATATATATATATATATATAATATATATATATGTAATAAATACATTTTTGAATTACAGAATCTGTAAATAAAAACCCATGACCTGAGGTCATGGCATTAGGAGGGTCCTACGTGACCAATGCAGATCTAGATTACGCTATGCGCTGTCTGCAGTAGCCTGGTTTAAATCTGTTTAGATCTGTCATCGTTTTGCATTACTGATAACTTTGCACAACAACTTCCATGGGAAGCGGTTGACCTGTTAACCTACGCCGGAAACTTGTAACTTCCGAGCCGGAGGCGGACTACGTATGTTTTACATGAATCGCTGAGATAGCTAATGTTCCGCTATCGACATGATGCTTTAGAAGTTCAGTTCTTTACCAGCGATCAAACATATCGGTCTCCCGACCGAACTGTCTCTCTTATTATGGAGTTACAGAATAAAGTTGTTATACCTTTTTCAACTTATCTGTTTGAATCATCTCCTTTAGTTTAAGAAGAACCACTCTACTAAGATATCACATAGGAGACGGAAGGAACCAGAAATACTTACGAATGACAGTCGTAAGGAGAAACAAACAGTCTTTCGCAAAAGCGAAAGAGACTAATATTGGTGGCAGCTTTAGACGAAGAATAAGATTAACAAGACCCATATCAGCCGACCGAAGAACTACAATAACCAACTTCCACTACAAAATCAATACTAACAGAGGAAACGGGATCTTCAATCAACGCAACATTTTATGAAGACGAAGATATGTCCTTCATCGAGAAGAATACAAGCATCAACATCGACGTTTGAGTGACTGTTGTCACTTATCTCCGAGAATCAACACCGGACGAGAGCAGCATTGAACATCAACAGAAAGAAGAAAACACATAAAGGAAACACAAAGGAAACAACGCGCGATCACTAGCAAGGACGCAAAGAGTAGGGCAAGAGGAAGCAATGCGAGGAAGGAGGCTGTGACGTCATCAATCTTGGACTTCTTCATGCAACGTGAGCCAGAGAGGAGACCGTGACGTCATCACGACTTCCGACGCGAAGACGACAGGAACTGTGACGTCATCCCATGTCAACAATCCTTCAGCATACAATCCAGAGCTAAGTACCATTTTATCTATTCAGGTTTTTCCTCAGTGAAGTGTTGTTCATCAGGAGTCGATCGTCCAGTATTCTGGGGGTGAGTTGTTCGCCATCTTAATCTTCCTTCATTACAGAATCAATCTTCAACTACGAGTTCTCGCCCGCAGATTATTTTTTTTCTTCTCATTGTTGCTAATCGTTTCTTGCAGGAATTCTCCGTATAATATTTTTATCAAATTATCTGTACTTATATGATCTTTTTTGTGGGTTTTTCCTATTATTTGCAACACATTTTTATTTTATATTGAATATGCGTTTGCGCAGTGGACGTTCGTATCTGTACAGTGCTAGTGAAACAGTTAGGAATCGTATCAGTCGGAAAAAACACGCGTACAAGAGGAACACCTATAAAACCAAAAATCCAGAAGTAAAACTAACTTGGTTCAGGACACTAATTTTTCCTGTTCAAGGTCCTGGAGGTAAATATCGTTATGGGTTCTTCGAGTTCTACGCGTAAACAAGCTTCTATGGCTCAGCCTAGTGTTGTAGAACGGGAGGCAGAAATTGCCGACCGGTTAAATGAACATCAGGAAAACTTACGTAACTCCACGTGGGTTACAAGATCCAATATTGCAGTGAATATTTTCATACACTTTATATATTTAATCTGTATGGCAGTCATGTTGCCTGTAGCTTTCGTGCGGTATTGTGTTAAAAAGCTAACGCCTGACAGTACGAAACTAGGTGTGTATAAACAGATAAAAGCACACAAGTCTGGATGTACTGACCTTGATCCCTTGCTTACTCAAGCTTTTGCAAAAAAGGTGGATAAGCCACAACAAGTAGATGAAGTTAATCATAATCAAACAGCAGGGATGACTTGTTACAATTGCAATAGGCCAGGTCACGTAACGTCAGACTGTCGGACGCATTTTTGTTCAATTCATAACAGTACCACACATTCATATAATCGTTGCTACTCACGGAATCAACGGCAGAATCCCAATAACACGCAAACAGTTGCCTATGTAAACAAAAAGGAAGGTCCTCAGTACTATAAAAAGAAACAAGCAAACGGCAATGCTGCACAACAACAGAGAAACAAACAGTCTTTCGCAAAAGCGAAGAGACTAATATTGGTTGTCTGGGGAGACTTTATCCCTTTTACAGTAACAAATCGTGCTTCAGGTACCTCTGTTCCTGGGCCGTCTAGCCAGAACTTGCAAGGTCAAGCGAATTTTCAAGGTGTGCTAAACAAAGCAAATACCACGTAGTTCGCTCCAAGGGGGGAGAGGGCGATGTTGGGTCATCAATATCAACATCTTTTGTATCAAATAATCAGTTTAATCATTTATCAGATCATTGTGAGGCAATTGATTTTCCTATGAAACACACGGCCGAATCCAAAAAATCTGTGCAGGTTCCCGTAGATTTGCAACAAATTCATGCAATTATTAGTCAAGACGAGTTACGACCAACCTTACATGCAGTAAATTTGGACCATAAGTCATTCACTTTGTTCTTTGATTCTGGTAGTCCACGTAATATCATGGATTTAAGGACTCATCATTTACTCTTTTCAAACTTCCTATAGAGAAGTCCGGAATAAGACTCTCAGGCATAGGAAATAATGAATTAAATGTGGTAGGAGTAAACTCATGTTCAGTAACAAGGTCGGTAAGCGCACGTTTTCCGATACCTTTATCGTTGTACAAAACATTAATATGTATCCCGCAGTAATTATCGGATCCCCGTCTATGGGCACTCAAAATATTACCTTAGCACCTGCAAAACACGGCGTGTATATCAAAGGAAAATTCTATAAGTCTTCTAATACCCTAAAATCAGTTTTAGATAATAAAGAGACAGACAGAGTAGTCACTTACATTGAAGAACCAATCACCTGTCTCATGAACCAAGAAATAATACATGCAAAACCAACAGAACTCTCGCTCGCCCGTAATATAAGCTTGCACGCAAACTCTCGAGCCGAACGTAACTTCGAACATATTAGTGCGTGTAAAGAAAACCTTGCCAGGATCTGAAACTTTAATCCTTTCCGAAACTCTGAAAACACACGGATTATCCGTCACACAAGCCATTTATACAGTCGGCTCACAACAACAATGTCACATCGAAGTCTGTAATCATTTGAATACCACTTTAGTAATCCACAAAAATCAACATATCTTGGATGCCGATGTTTATGAACATCGCATTCTTACCGTAGCTGAGATAAATCACGCTCAATCAGTTGCGGATGAATCCCTTTTGCAATCTATAAAGAACAAAATCAATAAGGACATTCAAGAAGAAGAAATTCAGCAGAAATTTTGAATCTTTTAACTGAATATCATGATGTTTTTTTCCACTACAGATGGAACCTTAGGAAAAACGGATGTCATCGAGCATCAAATAAGGCTCAAGGACAAACAAAGTAATCTATGTACCTTCGTACCGACTTCCTATGAAATTTCAGAATGAGATAACAGAGGAAGTAGGTAAAATGGTAAAAGAAGGAGTCATTAGGAAATCAAACAGCCCTTATAATTTTCCGTTAATAGTAGTACCGAAAAAAGATCGAACTTGGCGGATATGCGTCGATTTTCGTCGTTTAAATGAAGAAACAATCCCTGACAGATTCCCAGTACCATGTACTGATGATATCCTATCTCTACTAGGTCAGAACAAATATTTCACCAGCTTGGACCTACTAAAAGGATTTCATCAGATTCCGTTGGAACAAGAGAGTATCCCATACACTGCCTTCAGCACAGCCAGGGGACATTAAAATGACACCGCACGAGGCACTGTACGGTATCCCAGCTAGAACACCTTTCCATGTACTAACGCCTACAACTAATTTATCTAATCCTCTAAAGGATGTTATGGATGCAAGCATAAGTCGATATAATATATTTCGTAAGAATCTAGAAGAAGCACAAATAATAATGAAAAGAAATCATGATAAAATAGCTAAGCCAACTAGAACATATGCCGTGGGCAATCAGGTATACATACAAGTATACGTACGTAAAGGTTTAAATTATAAACTGACACCTAAGTTTGAAGGCCCGTTTAACATTTTAGAAATATTAACGGCCAATAGATTTAGGGTTCAAAATGTATCCAAACCCACTGATGTGAGAATAGTTCCATTGGCACATATCAGAATCTAAAGAAAGGTAGATGGAGTGAGGGAAAAAATGGTTGTATTTATGAAACTTGTATAATAATTTATATATATATATAAATCATATTTGTATGTAAACCTATTCTTTTACACGAGTTATTACATATATTTTACTCATTGCAGGTTTCCAAAATGAATCTGTTATTGTTAGGAGTGATATTGTGTGTTCAGGCATCTTTGTTGTATGCAAAGAGCGCTAAGACGAAAGGAATAGAATTTAATCATGGCTCGATTATCGAGAGAACAGACGACATTTTCATAGTGTCAAGTAATATAGTCATAGAAGTGGATATGCAGGCCATATTTTTGCCTGAAGATGACGTCCTTAACTTAAAGAATGACCTGACGAGGTTTGCCATTTCGCTTAAGGAAATGCACCAACGTAATTTTCATGCTAACTCAGAGATTTCGCTAGCTCAAACCCTAAGCGTCGCGGAAATGTTGTCTTATGACATACAAAATAAAACCGCCGAGGCAGAGGAACTTGCTCGTGACTTGCTGATGTGGTCTGTGTGGCACAATAATCTCGAACGCCGCAACCCGCTTATTCTGGCTGGACTAAACATCTTAGGATCTGTTGCGAATCTAGGCTTAGGAATTTCAAATCGCCGTAAGATAAATAATCAAAATAAAAGAATTGAGTTTTTGCAGCACAAAACCGAATTAGCTTTGTCTGAACTTCGCAGTCAGTTATCTTCAATCAATCAAATAATGAGTATAGTAAACGAACATTCAAATAATATCGATCAGGTTATGGAAGTTCAACATTTGCTGGCTACGTTAAATTACTATAGTTCGAAAATAGATCTATCCGTGTGAAAATATCACATTTTATTGAGAAATCAAAAGATTATGTAGAAGCTATTACGTTAGCGACAAAGGGTGTGTTATCTCCACACCTCATGCCTATTAAAGATCTGACATTAACTTTGGAAAACGGACGGGAGAAACTAGGTTTATATTCCTTTATTAGACGCCCATAAAGTAGAGTTCTATTATAGCCTAATATCAGTCAGCATTGAAAATTATAGGATTATGATCACTATACCTTTTGACTCTTCCGATGCTTGGCAATCATACAAATAGCACCGTTTCCTACTTTCATGACGAATAACTCAAGTCCAGTAATATCCAATTTGACGGGGCATGTTCTGATTTCTTCTGATAGGAAATCATTTACAGTCATTAAAGACTTAGATAAACTCACTCACTGTTCAGAAGCCATGAATAATAAAATTTGTACAGCTGACTCTTTTGAATTCTATCCTATATCAACGGATTCATGTGAGTTAGGCATAGTGCTAAACGGCTCTCTCTCTCATATAAGCGAGGTTGTCTGGGGAGACTTTATCCCTTTACAGTAATAAATTCAATTACAGAATGAATAATGGCTCCTGGATCCGTTACGACAAAGCCGGTTTCCACGTAGTATGCCGGATGGGACCACTGCCCATTCCTCAATCTTTGTAGCAGCTGATGGTTGTACGGGGACATCTACAAACTACACCGTCAGAGGGGTGTCAACACGATAACACGTGAGAAGGCGTATTTTGCGAACTATACTTGGGCGTCTACAATTATCCCATCACTACCTCTCCCATACAACGTGCGGGTGGCTCATCGTTTGACGCAACTGGCTGAGATGAACCACGCGTCACCGACTTATGCAGGTGGAGAAAATCTTCGTTACTACATTCTGCTGGCCGTGTTCAGCGTGACGGCCATATTGGTTATCGCCGTCAACATCTTTGCTTGGCGTAGGCTGAGGCGTACACAGAAGGATCTCCAAGGAAACGTAGTGTCCCGTCCAGATGACGTACCCGTTAAACTCAAGTCGTTTGAGTTTAGGGCCGCCTGAAACTGGCCATTTCGTTTGTGCCTTGGGAAATTGTCTGGAATTGTGTTGTGTGAAAAGCGGTCTGTATGCTGGCAAAAATGTAGGACAAGAAAGACACGCCTTTGCATTTGAACAGTTAAAGTATCTCCCGGGCACCTAATAAAATATTATAGCCCAATCTTATACATTAATATACTCCTAAAGGTATTTTTCGGGCACCTAATAAAATATACCAGCCCTATATATTAATCTGTACCATTATATTTACTATTACAAAGAGTGACAAGTACTCTTTAACAATTATCCATGATCATGTTATAATCTGTCAGTAACCACTATTCTTAATCAGGTTACCTATACCATAATCTATCAGTAACCACTATTCTTAATCAGGTTACCTATTATCATATTAATCATGTATACATGTTAATCTTTTGATTTTTACCTTTTTATTATTTTTGGGTACCTAATCATTATTATTACCAAACATGGATCTAGATTTTCCATGCATTTATCTTTGTTTATGAATATGTCAAAAGGGGTATGTAACAGAAACCTTTTTATGCATTTAATCACTTATTATGTTTATACCTAAACATATGTTACGAGCACGCTCCTAAGAAACGATGTTTAAAAGTAACTTTTGTTATTCAAGGCTTGAATGGTAGCTGACCGAGCCTAATGTAATAAATACATTTTAGCATTACAGAATCTGTAAATAAAAACCCATGACCTGAGGTCATGGCATTAGGAGGGTCCTACGTGACCAATGCAGATCTAGATTACGCTATGCGCTGTCTGCAGTAGCCTGGTTTAAATCTGTTTAGATCTGTCATCGTTTTGCATTACTGATAACTTTGCACAACAACTTCCATGGGAAGCGGTTGACCTGTTAACCTACGCCGGAAACTTGTAACTTCCGAGCCGGCGGACTACGTATGTTTTTATATGAATCGCTGAGATAGCTAATGTTCCGCTATCGACGTGATGCTTTAGAAGTTCAGTTCTTTACCAGCGATCAAACATATCGGTCTCCCGACCGAACTGTCTCTCTTATTATGGAGTTACAGAATAAAGTTGTTTATACCTTTTTCAACTTATCTGTTTCTTGAATCATCTCCTTTATTTTGAGAAGAACCACTCTACTAAGATATCACATAGGAGACGGAAGGAACCAGAAATACTTACGAATGACAGTCGTAAGGAGAAACAAACAGTCTTTCGCAAATACGAAGAGACTAATATATATATATATATATATATATATATATATATATATATATATATATATATATATATATATATATATATATATATACTGAATCCTCTCACTAAAAGGATTGGCGACAATGGCCTAGGTGGTGCCATAGTTTGGCAAAAAGATCAAATCTAACTCAAAAATAACAAGGGGAGCCAATTCATTTCAGAACAACAGTTTTAACTGAGTCATTTATGACGGAGTGTATGGCCACCAGTTATGTAACGGAATAGAAAAATTAAAGTTAATGAAGCGTAAACTATTTTAATAAAATAAATCAAAGTAAAACAGGTAACAGCAACTGCTCTGTAACATGAACATCGATGATCAGCTGCATTACTTGAACGTCAAACCATTATTTCGTACTGATCATGTTCTGCTAACCTTCAAAATCTGCCTTTTCAATTATCTGAATGAAACAATGCATGCATAGTTTCGAATCAGATTACTTCAGCATCAAAGGATGTTAATAAATAACTTTGTAATTGGAAAAATAACAAGATTCAGTAGTTGAGAATATAATCATAACTGATAAAAATATGCGCTAAACCACTAATTATTTTGCAGATTATCCGTTAATCTACCTCAGTATTTCGAGTATGACAGGCAATGGGAAACAGAAAACTGATAGAAAAAAATTATTAAATACTTTTAACTGAATCAAAAATAAGGAATAACATTATGTTTATATATATATATATATATATATATATATATATATATATATATATATATATATATATATATATATATATCATATATATACATATATATATATATATATATATATATATATATATATATATATATATATATATATATATACATACATATATATAGTATATATATATACATACATATATATGTATATATATATATATATATATATATATATATATATATATATATATATATATATATATATATATATATATATATATATTATATATATATATATATATTCCAGAGCAGCCGTTATTACCTCACGTGGTGCACTGCAGGCAATACTAATGGGTGTTTGCAGAGTTCCCTCTGCCACTGGTTGCATCCATCTCATACTGCCCTAATTTACCTACATTTTTGCCTCCGTTCTTTAGTTTTGCTGTTCAACAACTCTTACTATTATTTCTTAGTGCAACGGTGGGGTTTTCTCCTATTTCCACCCCTGTACCTACTTATAATTTAATAATTCCTTTATTATCTGGATTGTCTACTCTTGCCGCCAAAGCATTCCAACTCCCTTTTATCAGTATCTTAAGGGCTGCATAGCCGAAAGTGGCCCAGTGGGTGCTTACCTCAGTTCCGTAAATCAATCAAAATCAACTCTCTTCTCCCAAGTAAGGCGCAGGGGGAACCAGGCAGTGGCTGCAAATGACAGCAGGTAGACTGCGACGGTGAGGGCTTGAACTCGGTACCTCCACAATGTGAGCTCCAAGCGGAACCTAACTGTGTCATCTCGCAATAGCTCTTGTTTTAATTACCAATCTCGGAAACTAGATATGATAGTGTGAACGTTCCTCCATAGAACTTTCACATTATGTTTCTTTTAGATGATTATATGCTAACATGCTCTATCTAACAATGACATGTATTCTTTTTTTTATCGTCATATCTATAGGTTTACTGTAATTAGTCGTATTTTTATTCTTTTTATGAACATTACTTAACTAGGCACCTTCCCTGAGATAGGTAAATAGAAAAAATATAGGCCGTACGGACCTTATAAAGACTAAGGTGATATTTCGGACTTATTCAGTGAGGCATTGAGCCCACCATTAAATTTTGTCTCAAGAATGACTGACTAGTGTTTCACATCATGATGGGTCTGTTTTGGGGCGATACTCTTCATTTGGAGAGGCTTTCAAGTCCTCAGTTTCAAGTCATTAGGGATCAAAACTGTTCTGATTTGAATAACTATGGTTTTCTTGTAACTTTATAGGATTGCAAAATACTTTTATGGGTAAAAAAAAGGATTTGTAGGACGTCCTTCCATATTATTCTAAATAACTGTCCATTAGTTTATGACGGAGATTAATAACACACGTTACGAGGATTGCGCCTTGAGTTGAATTTCTTACTCTCACAACACTGTCGACGATAATGTAAGTTATTGTATAAATATTGTCTTTCAGTATCACGAAAAGTTGCCAAAAAAAAAAAAAAAATGCTTTGCCATCAGGCTTCTTTTTTTTCCGTCCATTCTAAGGCGCCTTGAAAGAGTTCTGTTCATATTATGGCGAAGGAAATTAAATTTTAATTGTCGGTGAAATGGCTGCTTTTACGGGGCAATTAAGAGTGTTTTTATCGGGTCACAGAGGCGTAGCGGTTATGGCGGCATTAAATTCTGGTAATTCATCTCTCACTCTTCCTGGAATAGTTTGTCACATTTCGCAGATTGCTTTGCTATAAAACATAATGACGATGACGAAACCTGTGTTTGGGACGAAGGACATCAAGCTTAAATACATAACTAATCCGTATCACATTTAGATGAATCTCGTCGTGGTTATATCTAAAGTATCTGATGGTTATTCACGTACAGTAATGAAAGTACTCATCATGGTTGGTCACCGATCTGCAATTCAAATAAAGATGCCAACTGCCGTGAAACAAAGTATGTGTGCACTTGTAATTTTAACATTTGAACCGGATATCTTTCTGTCTTGGTCTGACATATTAAGATTATATAAATAATCATAGTAAACGTTATTTAGTATATAATATCATTATATACATTCTATATCGATCTAAGAGTAAATCTTACAAAGTCTATGAATGTAATGTTTATGTAAATTGTCTGCGCCATGTAACATAAATCAAAATTGTTTGCATATAGTTTATATCTATAATTTTTTTCCTATTCTGACATTTACAGGCAGTTGCATTCTGTGTAAACAAACCAAATACCTCTTGTGTTATAATTTACCGAATACTGGAACATCAAAACATCCACCAGAAATTCTTGAATAGCCGGTGTCCACTAGACATATGTATGATATTTTCATGATCATTCTTTAATATTATATTCAATTTAACGATCTCTTTCGAATTTAATGTCCTGGTGTTTTATAAATCTAAAGCAATAATGTTCTAATTCAGTAGGCCCCATTTAATCGTTATTTGTCATATTTCATAAACACTGTGATTGTAAACACGGCAATGAGTGCTGGAGGAATTTGTGATGTACTTTTACTATTATTATTTTATTGAATTTGCTTATTGCTACAATGCCATTCATTTTAAAGTACTCTCTTTCTAATCAAAGAACGTACATCTTGCTACTAATGAAGGGGTAGGCAGGGCGTGACTAGAATGGCTGGTCGCACAAAGGCCGTGGTGAATGGTATGTTTAAGGCTTAGGGCCCTATTTTTAAACTGACAGCTCGACGAAAAGTCCTTCGCGGCTGAAATGGTATTATTGGTGGCTCGAAGCAGCTCTTCGACCCGAAGACGAAGAGGAATTGAGGGTGAAAATTATTGGAAACGAAGAGAGAGCCTTGACCACCTCTTCGCTAAACTCTTCAGAATATTTTTATTTTGTAAAATTAAAAGAGAGCCGCATGACTAATGTAAGTATTGGAACGTATAACACATGCCACATATTTTAGTAGTCCATTTTTTCAGTACTTCAATGCAGAGGTCTTATTTTCATTCTTGTAAAAGACTGTCTTTGTACTTAAAAGACCTCACGTTCCCAAGTTCCTGACTGCCGGGTGTGTATGAACTTCACAGCTGTAAACAGAATCGTCGTCTCTCACCTCCTCTTGGATTATGTTATAATCAGCAGAACATATTTGTTCTGTAAAACAAACACTGCAAAATAAATGAAGATGAAAAGAACCACAGATTAACGAACTTTTCGAAACTTTTCAAGGAATGGTCGTGACGTAATCAGTAGGCGAGCTTAGCTGTAAAGCCAGCTGGACTCTGCTGTAGTAATTGTATAATGTACAAAACAATTGTGTAAGTGATATAATTTATATATATACTATATATATATATATATATATATAATATTTTATATATATATATAGATATATATATATATACTATATATATATATATATATAGGGCATAACGTGGTACAGAAGTAGGACAGCCGTCTTCCGATCCAAATGAAATGTTTGTTGCCACCTCCGCAGGCTCTTCATCGAACAGGGAAGGTGGCAGTTTAAAATTACGGCCCTTGGTGTAGAATTTGTCTTCAGTATGAGTCCAAAATGGAAGGGCTTGTAGGTTTCTTGCTTAAGCCAAGGTGCTGGACCAGTAAGTCTCTCCCATTTCGTCATGAACAGCCAGGTCCAAAGATACCTACAGACATAGGGTATCATGACAGGTCCTTACGGCTTACTGTGTACTGCATACTGCATTACTGAGTTCTATGCTAATGAATTCTGAGGCAGTCTGGGGTGTTTATATCCTCATCTGTGGCTGCCATCTTGGATGTTTTCTTATTGGCATCATCTATTGTCTTATCTTCGAAGGAGACCTTCTTAATCATCATGTAGTGCTTGAAGAGAACAGTATTTTGAGAGACACTTGGTTCTTCATTGACTACAACAAAAGAGGGTGTTACAAAAGAGAGAAAGGTTGGGATGGGGCTGAGTTACTAGGTGTGAAAGGCAAGGGTCAGGATAGATCTTGAATGACCAGCAGGTGGGTCGAAACTGGTCGGCCGCCAGAGCTACACTAAGGGAATTGGCACAGTAGAATGAGGAGTGGTGCGAATAATTAATCCAACCCCCATTCCCATGTGTTGTGCCCAAATGCTGGTGGCTTGCTAGCTGGTCAGCGTGAGGTGCTAATGACAGCTAGAGGCCGTTAAAGGCGATTATAGCGAATTGGACAGGGATTCTAACAAAGTCTTAAGGAACGGTCGGCTTCTTGTCCTCATCTGAAGAACTTCATTAAGGTTAACACAGGTGTTCTCAAAGGTGCCGCAATCTGTGCTAATGCTAGTTCGAGGGTCTTGAGGAAATTCTCGAGGAGTGTCCTATCGTCGCTCTGACTTGAGGAAGAAATTTTGAAAGCTGGAAAAGTGCGAACTATATGACAAGCAAGATGAATCGAAACTGATTTATTGTAGCACGAATTTAAACTGATTAATTGTGACATTAAGCTGATTTACGATGACATTAAGCTATCGTTTCCATCGTGGGTGAGATTCTTGGAATGTTTATGATTTATTCGACAATGAGAAGAATTTTCGAGCTAATTTTCCATGCCACTATTGTGCCACTACTTTCCGAAGATAAAAACAGCCCTGGGCACAGCACCAGAATTTGAACTGGAAAACAACCCTTTGCTTCTCTCGTTTTACTTTATTTATAATTTTATTGGAAAAATTAAAAAAATTAGTCGAAAATGCAAGCGTCATGAAGTAAACGCATGCAAGTATATAGTATACATACACACACATATGTATATATAAATATACATATCGAAAACACGGGGGAAAACTTTGAAACATGAGGGAGAATTAAAAAACACAAGAAAGAAATGTAAAGAAATAGAGTAACTGATTCATGTAAAACACAGAGTGAAGCAAAAAACCTGTTGCTGTGATGTTTTGGATAACTGTAAAATATTTTTGTCTTGGCTTCTGTTATATTGTTTCCTTCACGACATCTCGAAGATGAAAACATGAAACTGTCATTTTACTGTCCTGCCAAACGTGGTATATTGCCTGTCATACCCTCGTCATAACTCTGCAGATACCGGGCTTAAAAGCGATAATGACCTAAGAAACCACTACCCTTTCCATCATGGTGTTTCGGTCGCAGTCCAATTTCATTAGCGTCGTTGAAAGGGATCAGCCCCTTAGGTTCGTTACACACACATGCAAACACACACACACACACACACACAAATATATATATATAATATATATATATGATATAACTATATATATATATATATATATATATATTATATTATATATTTATATACATATATATATATATATATATATATATACTATTATATATATATATATATATATATATATATATAATATATATATGATATATGTATATATATATATATATATATATATATATATATATATATGCATATATATATATATATATATATATATACATATATATATATATATATATATATCTATATATATATATATATATATATATATTATCATATATATATATATATTATATATATATATGTATATATGATATAGTATATGTATATTATATATATATATATGTTAATCTTATATATATATATATATACACATATATATATATCATATATATATATATA
>NC_087203.1:18640812-18645812 GCF_015104395.2 Macrobrachium nipponense
ATATCACATAAATATACTTCGAACACATAAGTTTACATATAACACCAACTGTATACATAAAGGATTAATTATGCATGCCTCAAACGATTATGATATTTTCGAAAAAAGCACAAAAAGTTATTCGTCTCAGTCTGGCTGGATGTATCTGATGACGTTTCACAAGGGGCGGGGCTAGATTTCAGATCTCCCACGAACGCTTAATTTTTTTATCATTTTTTGCGTACGTAGATAATATATTCTGTGCGCGATTATGGATTTGAAAATAATTGTAATTGTAATGTGGCATATACCAATTGAAAGGGCATTCTTTGTACCTTTACATGGTATATGGCAAAACTTAATAAGATGAAAAATTATGTAAGAAAAATATGGTAAATATTTACATAAAATTTATCAATTTTGGTCCGTCTTTGACCTAGAATTCCTCGAAAATTTCTGAGAACACCTCTCAATATTATTTATGCATGATATAGTAAATTTTATCAGCTTTCTAATCCATCTTTCAGTTCTTTCTATCATTATTCCTTAGTCAGATACGCTACGAAACGTGAATGTATGTAGGTTGCGGATGAAGTATTGCACATTTTTTTGTGTGCGTAGATAATTTTTTTTCTGTGCGCGCTTGTGGGTTTGAAAGTAATCTTAATTGTAATGTGGTATATATCATTTGAAAGAGCATTCTTTGCACCTTAACGTAGTATATGGCAACATGCAATAAAATGAAAATTTATATTAAAAAAACCCCTCGCAAAATATTTATATGAAAATGTTATCGCAAATATAGTTTCATAAAGATATGGTCCTTTGTAACTGATGACGTTTCACAACGGGCGGGGAATAGGTTTTAGTACCGCCTCGTGAGCAACCCTGTATATTTTGGCTCTGGTTCCTGGGTCTCTGGCAGCAACTGGAAGTTCGCCCTTCTATCGAAGCCTATTGCCGTTCCATCCACCTGTCAAAGAAGTTTCCGTATGTGTGAGATGAAAATGGCCTTCCAGGTGTATGCCATGAGGATCTCCGTTAGTTTCTCAGGGACCTTTGCGCGAGCTATAGACGAAATCCAGTGTGACTTCGATGGTTTCCATATTCAGTAAGTTCCATGTCCAGAAAGAACCTAAGAGTTTCTATAAAAGCGGCGGGGAAAATATATGAAGGGATTGTTGAGCCTTCTGTACTTTACGGCAATAGCTCATCCTTGTTGCATGTAAGTGAAAGGAAGAAATCTAAAGCTTTTGAGAAGAATTAAATGCATTTGATGCACTGACAAAGGACATGTAAATGTAAGAAATGAGTAGATAGGTAGAAGTGGTAATAAAGATAACTAAAGTGAATAAGGCCTCCCTGAAAATTACCTTGCTTTTCCATTGTGCTTGTAAAAATTAATTTATATGTATATAAAAAATATTTTATACACATATATGTATATATATATTTATATATATTATTTATATGCCGTTTAGGCCTACTTTCTCTCTTATACAACTTTTATTTAAGCCAGTGGGATTATTTGCGGAAATTGTCTTTTTCGTTCAGATTTTTGAATGAATTTTTTCTGTCTATATTTCGTCTCTTTCTCTTAAGTTAGGCTTCTCAGGAATGAAGAGCAGTTAGTTGGCGTTTCTTCCATTTACTTCTTACAGTCGGCGGAAGGTTTTCTTACCTATCGGGGGAGTGTTCAGGAATACGTGTGGAGATAGCGACGCCTAGGATGTAAAACGTGACGTTGGAGTGAGGATTTTATGTATATATATATTATAGTATATATATATATATATATATATATATATATATATTATATAATATATATATATATATATATATATATATATATATATAAATATATATATATAAATATATATATATATATATATATATATATATATATATATATATATATATATATATATATATATATATTTAAGGATTTGATCGCCGGTTACATTTACATTCATAAGATTGTCTGAATCAACTAAAATTTAAATAATTTAATATAAAAAAATTTCAGGTGGCAAGGTTGCGTAACGGGCTTTCTTTAAAAATAATCTCACGGTTTACGTTAATAAGAAAAAGAAGTTTTTTGATAGGGAATTTTCATTTCATTAATGTTCTGAATATTGGATCAGGATTTTTCAAAATAAGGTAAACAGCAGCTGCTTTTGACGATTCAATAGAGAAAATAAAATATATAAAAAACTTAATTTTTGTTGGGCGCTGAAGCTCAGTAAAGCAATATATAATGATGTTTGATAAGTTGTTTGTTTGAATTTATTGTTTCATGTTTATAAAGTCTTACTAAATAATGAATTATACTCGCCAACTGTAGGACTAATTGCATAGAGAATCTCTTACAAAAGACAATAATTAATCCCACAACAGACAAAACACACGCGCGCGCGCACACACACACAAATATATATATATATATATATATATATATATATATATATATATATATATATTACTAAGTTGTTTTTTCTGTGCATAGAGAATCTCTTACGACAGACAACATTTAATCACACAAACAGACAAAACACACACACACACACTTTCTACCACAGATATATCTTTTTATTATATATATATATATATATATATATATATATTAATATACTATATATATATATATATATAATATATATATGTGTGTGTGTGTGTGTGCATGTGTTTTGTCTGTTTGTGTGATTTGTGTGATTAAATGTTGTCTGTCGTAAGAGCATTCTCTATGCATAGACAGAGACCCACGTGCAAAACTGCATTCCCTCTTCTGTGTTATCTAATACAGACTATCACCATTGAAAAAAAAATGTATTTATTAATCCAAATAAAGTAAGTCAAAATATATTCTATCATTGGAGGCGAATTTAGAGACTTGTTTTTTTGTGTTGTGCCGATTTTACCTTAAACTGGTTAACAATAAGTGATGAGGCAATTGTTCCCCCCTGAGGCTCATCTCTTTTCCTATCTCTAGGAAAAGCTCTGTCATCGTCAGTGGCTTTAGTGTGGTGGTTGTGTGGGGCTGAGGCTCTGAGCAAGGTGCTGTGGACTGTACAAGCAAGCAATTGCACGGAGGTGAGAGGGAACTCTGCTGATTAGGAGGTGCCTATGCAATAGTGTGGGCCAGCACGCGGCACTCCTATTAAAGAAGTGTAATGTTGTTCTATAGAACTAAATAATTCAAAGCCATATAAGTGCAATTAGTGGGTTTACAAGGTAAAAATGGTGTGGATTGGTTGTTCACGAGGAATGATTAGGTTAAGCTTGCATCAGGCGGTCAATTCAAACCAATCGTTCAAGCTGATTGCTTGCTGCAATTATTAATTTCTCATACTTATTGGATGATAGCACATATGTGGAGGTGTATAGATACAGAATTTGGTTAACATGTTCATGGTCACAGAGGTAAGGGTTAATTCAGAACAAGTAAATTAATCGCAAAAGCTGCAGTGTACAGGAACGCCAGTGAGTAGCGTGGAAAACACAACAAAATGAAATAAATTTAAATTGTAATTAAAATCAGCGCGGTAAGTGCAAATATTAATAAGGACAGACTCTTACTTTCTTCGGAACAACTTACGATACGATACATTTTAAGTGTTCTAAAGACAGCTTTGTTTTGTTCCGAAGAATGATAATTTGTTCAAGAAAGGGTTTCTTGGTTTATGGCTCTCCTTCTGGAGAATTGCGTTCAAATTGGCTCTCGATACCTGCTAAATCGAGGAGCGGGCCCTGGCAAACACGGTCATTAAAAGCATCTGTATGCTGTGTTTTGATAAGGGTTTGTTTTGAGTCGAGCGGGGAGCACAAAGGCTCAGATTGTGTAATACCTTCGGAATTATTGTGTTTGTTGAATCATTCAGTTAATGCAGCGTATAGTTTGTACCTACACAAATTCACAGACTTAGCTTCAATGAGGAATGAATGAATGCTACTGCTCTGATAGTTAAATTTTAAAATGAAAGGTTCCCATGTTGGGTAAAAAATTAAATACTATCAGTATTGATATGACAAATAATATAGAAAGGGTCTTTTGTTTGACTTAGAAGGTTTTAGAGTGACTTTGTGACCGCGAATGTATTCGTGAATTTAGGAGTATGGAGTATGAGGCAAGGCCGCCTAGCAAATCAGAATAGAACTAACGTACACACGAACATGTCTTTGTTCAAAAAATTAAAAGGAATGTGAATGAATGACACATTTATATGCTAAAATTAATAATAATCAAATTTATAAATGTTAATTCAATTCACTAGGAATCTTATAGGGTTAGAATTAATTCTTATATAGATTTGAGACAAGTCTAGATGCTTGCTTCCACAGACACAGGCTATTCTATTATGGGGACGAGGTTCGTTGGTTCGCTCAGGCGTTGCCTTGGAAACGGATTGGTTGCCAGATATGTCTTTCTTAGCATAGAGGTACTCGTTACCTGAGATGTGGCAGCATCCAACATGTGGGCAATATTCGTAAAAGAAAAAAGAAAGGAGGTCTAAAAGTAACTTGATTGAGAATTTTAAGAGGACATCAATGTCTACATTAATTGACTATAATTACATTTGATCAGAAGAATAACATAAGGGCATAGGCATAGGTTTCGTGGCACCTTCTTATGCTAAATGACAGTGCAATGGTATCACTTACTAAAATAATGTTCTAAGAAATACCTTAAAAGAAAATATGCGACCGACATAAAATAAACTCATGTAAATTATATCTTGAGGAATCTTCAATCATCGAAGCTGGATGAAAGAAGGGCACCGTGGATGCAGGGGTAACACAGCTTAACACAGATTTCTGCGATACGAGAAGCATGTGATCACTTGAAGTGTTTCAACAAAAGGCAAAAGTTAATTAATTTGCTGAAGGCAGAGAGTCGAGTCATTCAATGTAAAATGTAATGCAAACTGGATCTAACTTGTAGGAAATTCAACACAGTTGATATTAACACAATTGCAAGGCCTTTAAGGGTGATTGCAGGGAAAGGGATGAGCAGTAAGAAATGC
>NC_087203.1:18650812-18670812 GCF_015104395.2 Macrobrachium nipponense
TTACAGATCTGGAAATACTGTTATGACTGCAGTAAACGATCCATTGTTTGGTTAGTTCTTGGAACGTAGTTTGTAGAAAATTATTAAAGTATCTTTGTCCTATCCTCCAAGATTGCTTTACTGTTCGTCTATTCAAATTCCCAAACTTCAGTAAAAGCTGGCATACTTGTCCAAAATTATTTGGGAAAATATCTTAAAACTTACTGTAAGTATTATCACGAGGCGACGAGCAAGGAGGCAGAGTAAAGATATCTGATTTACTGACACAAAATTTTAAGCAGGTCAAGAACTCTTGCGAGCGTAAAAATGAAGTTTTATTGTAAAACTAATATTGGTAATACCTACCTGAACACCTGAAACTAGCCCTGGTCACTTACCAGCCCGAACCATCATTTATTAAAAAATTTACCAAATCTTTGGTTAAATAAAATAAACGATCAGTGTTGCCAATCTCCTGGCAAACACCCTCGTTACCTAGTTACCAGCCCACCGCTAGTAGCCCTGCCTCACGGGCCGGTCACACCTGCCCTCTCACGTCATCATAACTCAATAACTCGTATGAGAGGGGAGGAGGGTGGGAATCATTCAGGTGTTTCAGGTAGGTATTACAATATTAGTTTTACAATAAAAACTTCATATTGCAATACACCCCATGAACACCTGAACTAGCCCGATTAAACAACATTAATTTGGAGGTGGGGAATCAAATCTGCCGGCCCTCCATGTACTAGTTGTCAGTCAATATAATTGAGTACGCGAGTCAGTCTCAAGTTCATTTGTCACTCGTCCAACCTAATCTCCCATGTGTGGCCTTCTAGGCTGCCATATGTGGAGGGAAAAACTCCCTGCACCTCTACCCTAAGGTCAAAAACTCATTGAGTGCGGAAGGGATACAAACCTGTTTCCTCTCAGCTGGCTATGTGCCTCACCTGAGTAGAGGAAAAAGTGAAGACCTCCCATGTGGCTCTCGGCCTCTCATGTATGGAGGGAATCTGAAGACCTCCCATGTCTCTCGGCCTCTCATGTTATGGAGGGAATCTGAAAACCTCCCATGTGGCTCCGGTCCTCATGTATGGAGGTTAACTGAAGACCTCCCATGTGGCCTTAGGCCTCTCATGTACGGAGGAGACAACCATGTCCATCGGTGCGTCGCGACGGTGTCGTCGATCGTAGTGATGTCCTCTTGAGTGTTGTACCTGCCTGTCTGTACTCTGCCTGGTTGGCACTTGAAAGAATACCCTCAGATAGACCTAGACATGGTTCTTTCCTATCTGTCCTAATACTTAAAATCCTCTTGTGATATAATCATATCATACCTAGCACCTGGGGGGCAACCAAGTCCTTATGGGTGCGGTCCAAGCCCGGATAAATAGGGAGGGTTGGTGTCAGAAGGGCATCCGGCTGTAAAAAATCTGTGCCAAAACCAAAAATGGAATGAGCCGAAATAAATATGGAAGAGGTAATGCTAGGGCGTACTCCGTAAACGACGCACAGAGACATCGCCCTAACTCTGTGGTAAGGCGAGGGCTACTGCATCAGGAGCGGGTGCAGCTAAAGAAGCGAGCTCACATTGGGGTTCAGAGTATGTCAGCTAAATGTTGGGTCCATGACTGGGAGAGTAGAGAATTGGCTGACTTGATGAGAGAAAAGAAAGTAGATGTTGTGTGTGTGCAAGAAACGCGGTGGAAAGGAAATAAAGCTAAAGAGTTGGGAGATGGATATAAGCTATATTATAGTGGAGCAATAAACAAGGTAGAAATGGAGTTGGCATAGTACTGTCTAGTGAACTAAAGAACTCGGTAATAGAAGTGCATAGAAAGAAGTGACCGTATCATCAGATTGAAAGATATGTTTGGAGGAGAGATTCTGAATATTATAAGCGCATATGCACCACAAGTTGGTTGCACAGAAGAAGAGAAGGGAAATTTCTGGAGAGACATGGATGGAATAATGCAAGAACTGGAAGAGCATGAGAGGGTGATAGTGGGGCAGATTTGAATGGCCATGTCGGAAGTGAAAATGCAGGCGATTGGGCGGGTGCATGGGGGCCATGGAATTGGGGAGAGACCCGAAGGAGAGAGTGTAGTGGACTTTGCTGTGTCATTCGACATGGCAATAGTAAACACATTTTTGAGAAGAAAAGGGAACACCTAATAACATATAGGAGTGGGGGAAGATTCTCCCAGATAGACTATTTCTTGTATAAAAGGATAAATCTGGTGGAGGTCAAGAAACTGCAAAGTTATTCCAGGCGACCATGTAGCCCCCCAACACAGGCTGCTATGTATGGACTTGAAGTTGAAAAGGAAAGAAAAACCAAAGCTAAAGGGATAAGGAAAATTAAATTAAAGGTACGAATTACAGAAGGAAGGGGATAAGAAGAGAGAGTTTAAGAGGAGGGTTTTTGGAGGATATTAATATAGGGATTGAAGATGTTCAAGAATGGTGGGCACGAAATGCAGCAGTAATAAGAAGGCATGGAAAGGAGCTGCTAGGAGAGACATCTGGTATCATATGGGAAGAAAAGGATAGTTGGTGGTGGGATGAAGACATTGAGAAAGTAGTAAAAGATAAGAAGGAGGCAAAGAAAAGATGGGGAAAGAGTCACAGTCAGTGGAAGACAGAAATAGGTACAGAGAGAAAAACAAGGCGTGAAAAAGGTGGTAGCCCAAGCTAAAGCAAAGTCGTATGATGATGTGTATAATGAGCTGGGGACAAAGGAAGGATTAAAGAAGATGATGAAGCTATCAAAGGCTAGAAATAAGAGCACCAAAGATATAACACACATCAAACAAATAAAGAATCAAGAGGGTGTAGTGCTTAGAAAGGAGGAAGACATTGTGAAGAGATGGAAAGAATATTCGAACAGTGTTAAATGAAGAAAATAATAGACTAATAAGAGAGGATGGGCAAGTGAACATTGGCATGGTAATGAGGTTTTCTAGGCAAGAGGTACTAAATGCACTGAAGAAGATGAAGAATGGAAGGCAACCGGACCAGACATGATCCCGGTGGAGGCATGGAAAGCATTAGGAGATGAAGGATGGATATACTGTACGATCTTATGATAAAGATCCTTGAACAGGAAAAAGATACCAAATGAGTGGCGTGGGAGATATTGATCCCAATTTTTAAAGGAAAGGCGATGTCCAAGAGTGTGGTAATTATAGGGGCATTAAAATTGATGTCCCACACTTTGAAGATACTGGAAAGGATGATAGATGCTAGACTGAGAGAAGAAGTACAAATAGGTAAAGAGCAGATGGGATTTATGAAGGGAAGGGGAACAACAGATGGTATATTTTGTCTGAGGCAAAATAATGGAGAAAGTTCGGGGAAAGACAAAGGGACCTACATATGGTATTCATTGACCTTGAAAAGCTTATGACAGAGTCCCGAGACAAGAGGTATGGAGGAGCCTGAGGAGAAGATGGTGCCAGAGAAGTATGTGCGATTGATACAAGAGATGTACCGGAATGTATTTACCAGAGTGAGGAGCAGTGTTGGGGAGACAGAAGTTTTGAGGTGAGAGTAGGATTACACCAGGGGTCGGCTCTGAGCCCATTTATCTTTAACATAGTGATGGATGTTA
The DNA here is from genome assembly GCF_015104395.2 of Macrobrachium nipponense. Taxonomy (NCBI): domain Eukaryota; kingdom Metazoa; phylum Arthropoda; class Malacostraca; order Decapoda; family Palaemonidae; genus Macrobrachium; species Macrobrachium nipponense. Next base: position 18,654,405 of record NC_087203.1, read on the forward strand.
TAATAGAGGAAGTAAGGGAGACAGTACCATGGAACATATTGTATGCGGATGATATTGTTCTGTGTGCAGAGAGCAGGGAAGATCTGGAAGTGAAATTGGAAAGATGGAGACAAGTACTGGAGGACAGAGGAATGAGAATAAGTAGATCCAAGACAGAATATATGTGTACCACCACCGAGGGGGATGATAGAGAAGTATTCAGCTTGGTGGAGAGCAAATAAGGAGAGTTGATAAGTTTAAGTATTTGGGATCTTTTGTTAACGCTGGAGGAAGTATGGAAGAAGAAGTAAAACATCGGGTACAGGCAGGCTGGAACAACGGAGAGCGGCCTCGGGAGTTCTTTGTGACAAAAGAGTGCCGCTTAGGTTAAAAGGAAAATTTCACAAGACGGTGGTAAGAACACAAGCAATGCGTATGGTACGGAAACAGCAAGCATGAGAAAAGCAGAGCAGAAGAAGAAGATGGATGTGGCAGAAATGAGAATGCTTAGGTGGATGTCTGGGGTAACAAGAGTGGATAGGATCAGAAATGACTACATAAGGGGGTCAACTAAGGTGGTGGAAGTATCAAAGAAAGTGCAGGAGGAGGAGGCTGAGATGGTATGGACACCTGTTGAGGAGAGATGAGGACCACGCTATGGGTGTGGAGGTGCAAGGAAGAAGAAAGAGAGGGAGACCAAGAAAGAGATGGAAGGACTGTGTGAGAGGAGATTTACATGAGAAGGGAATTGATGAGGCAGAAGCGAAAGATAGAAATAGATGGAAACGGCTCATCCGAAACGGCGACCCCATATAAAAATAAAAAATGGGAAAAAGCTGGGAAGAAGAAGAAGAAGAAGAAGAAGATATACATATCATGAATACCTTATACATATTCCTAATAGTCGCTCCCTACCTACTAATACTAACTCAGACAGCAAGATTGTTGGGTTTAAAAATAGAATTTAGGCCAAAGGCCGAGTATTGGGACCTATGAGGTCAGTCAGCGCTGAAGGGAAATTGAGAAAGTTTGAAAAAGGTGTGAAAGGAAGAAAAACCTCTGTTGCACAATGAGTCCAGTGTTAGGAGAGCGTGGAAAATAGGATGAGAGAATAGGAGAGAATATGAAATCAGAAAAGTGAGAGAGAGAGAGAGAGAGAGAGAGAGAGAGAGAGAGAGAAACACAATCGTCGAGGATAAAGAGAGAATATAAAATGAGGGAAAGAGAGAGAGAGAGAGATAAAATCAAAAGAAGAGAGAGAGAGAGAGAGAGAGAGAGAGAGAGAGAGAGAGATAGAGAGAGAGAGAGAAAATTACGATCGTCTAATATCTACCTCCACTCCGCAAATTGCAGCAAGTTTAAAAGGGTATTATCTTAACGATAATACTCGTTATAACTCCGTACAGCTATGAACAACCGAACGAGAACTTGTTGCTAATGCGATCGACTCCTATAACAACATCACTTTATTGTATTGATCAGCGTGTGACAGTAATCGAATCCGATAGCAACATCCGTTATTGTATTCATCCGCGTGGGACGGTAATTACTGTATTCATGTTATAAATGCAGCTGAAGCTAATAAGGCAAAATTACGTTCATCAGCAACCTGGACAGAAGTCCCGAGCTTTTGTATGAATTCCAACGCAGCCGTGGTAAAAGAAACTAATAGCATGAAAGAGCTCATTACTGTTGTTTTCACCCAGACAAAGGATTAATAACGTATATAAAGTGTAAGGTTCGTAATACCTATGAAAATCGAGTGAAAAAACGAACGGAATCCTAAATTTAACGCCATCTAACCCGAGGGAAAACTAGCTTCCAATGAGACGTATCAGTCAAATTTTGGTCTAAATTACATCGTAAGACGAACAGTATGACTCGTTACATAAGTTAAGTATCCAGATATTCATTAATATGCTAACTAAGGACAAAAACATTAGCCGAGACCAAGTGATATGGTTGAATCTGAAGCCAAGGAGAAAAAAAAAAAATAGACTAGCCGGCATCCTTGTCTGTCTAAACCACACCTCCTTACAATAGTGCTGTTTGACGACAAGCTAGTGTAATTGTAATTTAATTGAAAAGTAATAAAATAATATTTAAAGGTAATTAAATTAACTTTATTAGGCCTAATATTAATTTCAGTTGTAATTGTAATTTGATAATACGACTGGTAAATAATTTGTAAACTAATTGACATAAGCTCAATGTAAATACTGACGCAATTGTCTGTTAAACGTATGAAGACGCCATACTTACAAATTCCTTATATCTGACATCTGATCATATGCCCCAAGATAGATACCTCATTGACTATATTAAATGTCAACATAGTTGAAGACACGTCTCCTTAAGACGTTTGTACAAACTTGGCATAAGTGAGAGTGTTGTTACGTTAGTCATTTTAGTCAATCAGGAGAGAATGAGATGGATACGGCGACGCAAACCCGTATTCGTCACCCGCTGATTCCAGCGTGAATGACTGCCGAGTTTAGTGTTTATACTACGCCAATATGATGATACACATAATACAATTATAATGCTTTAGTCGGACAGAATCCGATCTTCATTCTGTTCGATTACATTCATATTAATTATCCTCAGATCGGATTCTCGTTCGTTTCAATTACACCTGTATTGAATTATCCGAAGTCAAGAATGCCTTAAGCCTACAGCGTTAGCCAATATAAAATAACTACCGATATGTTGTACAGCGAATACTTTAGGTTAGGCTAGGCTACTGAATATGCATACGATATATCATCGTGAACACTAGGCTAACCGTAGTTAATTTTATTCGATTTCTCTTCATACTGAATATCGTAAGTCAAATATGCATTGAACGGAGAATTAGTTGATATTAACAATTATCGTATCGTATACATAGAGGAAAGTAACCTTAAAGACGAAGGAGCATATCTGAAAGACCAACCTGGCCTAAAAGCTTCTGATGCTAAGGAACTCGAAGCAGGAAAAAGCCTAAAGATGCTCTAAGGACACTGTGCTTCTAAAAAACTACTACTTTTAATAGAAAACCGACCCGAAGAAGCCTGCACTTCTCCTTAAACTAAACACTATGTAGCCTATTATCCCTACTCGTCTATATCTGACCTAAGTTTTTATCATCCTGAGAACTACACATCGAGGGAAGGGGAATCTGCTGCCAACACTCTGCCTGCTCCGCGCCAGGGGGGACGGCGGATCCTGCCCTGTGGGCTTGCGGATCCCCATAACCCCAGCACCGGTTAGGGCTGATTCTGGAACAGGCAGGGGAGCTGGAAAAGAACGATTAGTAATTCAGTATCCCTATTGCTCGATCTATCCTCACATAATCTTGACATAAAATCGGTAACAGAGATGTCATACTCGATGTCAGCGTACTCTCAAGACTCTTAAAGAGCACTGTCTGTAAGTCTTTATCTTGATCTACGTTAGTCTCTTCCTGCCTACAGTTACTTCTTAATACGAGACCTTTCTATGTTTGAGATATCCTAACATCTGGTCCAAAGACCATCCTGACATTAAAACATCTGGTCTTTACATTATATTGAACAGGCCTACAATTTACGCATAAGGAATGACTATCGTGTCATAGGGTACTCATCCTTTTCTTGCATTGTTGGCAAAGACGATACGTTGTTGAACTTCCGCTCGTCGTTTTCTGTGATGTCGTGGCCGAGGATGCAGTAGTCGTTGTCGTAGCCTGTGTTGTTTCTTCCTTTGCAGAATCAATGTCTAATGACAAGGTATTAAGAGCAATCCAAACCGTAATCCAAAGGGATGCGTAATTCGTCACCAAAATCAATCAAATCAAAGGTGCAAATGAAGGCCGGGCAAGACCAAAAAGGAGTTCGCTGTGGATACACTGTACTCCACCGCGAACGATAAGTGATTGACGTGAGAGGCAGGTGTGACCGGCCCGTGAGGCAGGGCTACTAGCGGTGGGCTGGGCGGTAACTAGGTAACGAGGGTGTTTGCCAGGAGATTGGCAACACTGATCGTTATTTTAACCAAAGATTTGGTAAATTTTTAATAATAAAGATGGTTCGGGCTGGTAAGTGACCAGGGCTAGTTCAGGTGTTTCAGGGGGTGTATTGCAATGTAGCATTTGACATTACGGAAAAAAAAAAAAAAACAGAGCTAGATGTGTTTCCTCACACCTGGAAAAACATGGTCAACAATTCTATACAAATTGGGAAAGAGATTTTCAGCACATATGGTCGGAAAGCTTGCAATGTCTGACATATGTTTGTAATAACAGTTCCGACAATGCCAGAAGTACCTTCTAAATAATGTGTAAAAGATCATTTAAATCAGGATGGCTTGGACCTGTGTTTCTTGAGAGTCCTCAGTGCATAACACAGATTTTTATTTGTTATTTATTTATTTATTTATTATTTATTTATTTATTTATTTTTATTATTTATTTATTTTTGAAACAGGATTCCCTGAGGTTCCCGGCAACCAATCGGGACCCCACAGTATTCCCCCTCACGCCCAATAGTTGGCCTAGGCGAGTGGGTCACGTCAGGGAAGCTGATTTTAATCTATCAATGGAGACCCAGGCGATCCTCCATCCACCATCAACTGGTACGTTTTTTCTCTCGTTGCAGTATGTGGTGTGGTCCCGAGTTGGATGGAGAGAGGGGGCTTGTATGTGTCCATTCATATGAACTCATACTTTGCTCCTTTGAGGTCTTCGTAGACATATTCTTTCCTTGCTACAGCGCTATGTTGTCTTTGCCGAATTGATGTTTTCCAGTACTCGACAGACATGGAAAAGTCGTGGGCTCTGTTAGGTTTTGAAAAACGTCTGCCAGTATCGCCAACATTTGTCCATAGAGTTCCTCTGCTGGCTATGCATTAAATGCTGACTGAGTGCGGGGCTGTTCTTTGTCCCAACAAGACTCACGGTAATTCCCCTTTCTCCAACTCATGCCCTGACATCTGGCGGTTTTGGCTGATATGAGGGAGCGGTTGCAGCCGCTCCACCTGCTGTTCAATTCTGGGTTGTATGCTGTTGTGTGCATAAGTCGTGTCCCGAGGCTGACGGCGAGGGAATTCCATATGGTGGAGGTGAAGATTGCTCTGTTGCTCATAACGTACTGTGGTACTCCATGCCTGCCGACCAGCCTATTAGTGCTCTCACACAACTCTCTGCTGCTGTACCCTTTGAAGGGGGCCAGGGGTTCCACGATGTTGACGTGGATGTGGCCTAGTTGTTGCTGTGTTGTCTAGAGCTCATCTATCCCCGTTTCTGTGTACCTCGTTATTTTTTGTTTGGCATGGGCGGCATTCTCTTGGCCATTTTTTTAGTCTGCTTATCATTTCCCCACCAGATGTACACCCAGTTACAAAAGCGGTGTCGCCCCGCCAGGCCTGGCTCGGAGAGATCATGCCCTTCTTCCCCTAAAAGTGGCCCACGTTCAAAAACAACCAGTACATAGTTAGAATGGTTCGAATGGGAGGAGGAGATTGATTACGGTAATCACGCAAAGAAATACAACATGAATGAAATATTTATGGACAGAAAGAGAGAGAGAGAGAGAGAGAGAGAGAGTGAGAGAGAGAGAGAGAGAGAGAGAGAGAGAGAGCGAGACGGAGACCGGTAACAAAAGCCAAATGCATACAGTGTATGGAGAGAGAGAGAGAGAGAGAGCTTTTATTGTTAAGTTATTAATCTGGATGGATATATATGAGACCTTTTGCTTTAAGAAACATGTTATCGTATATTTTTTGGGGGAAATAATTTATTATGAAATCTTATCATATCGTATTGTTTTAAATCTTGATCACATTTTCTAAATAAAAATGCTTTAAATATTGTTGGAACTTACTATTCATATTATATTCAGACGAAAATATCCTTTTTCATTATCCTGTAAGCATCTCTCTCTCTCTCTCTCTCTCTCTCTCTCTCTCTCATTCTGTCCTCCGTCTTATATTGCTTGCATTGACTATTTAAATAATGGTAGATGTTAGATATGTTATTTGGATGTGGCCAAGAATCACAAAACCGTAAATGGCTACTCTACCAACTTGTGCTTGGCTGTATCTATTTTTGCCCTAGATTGCCTGGACTATAATTACCTGCATAACCAATAATATACGAATCTGGTCACAAAGATGTTACACACCAGGTTTTGTAGCCGTGGGTTGTACGAGTCATCAAAGCATCAATTTTCAAGGGTATATTTATTAATTAATCTATGCTAAGATCACCTTACTGGATATCCTAATCTAGTACTACTGGATTTGTATTTATGGCATAACTTGGGTTACCAGTATTTGAGTGTGATGGACCACTTGGCTCCGTCCCCCACAACCATCTAGGCTACTTATAGAAAGTATTTTTGTTTTAATATTGCTATATTTTTTTATATTATAGTATATTTATTATATTTTTCCGAAACTCATTGTGAAAATAAATTATGTGAAATGAGATGCAGTAAAATGTGTTCATCGGTGCATTAATATAATGATGGTGGGGTATAAATTATGTAGGTGTTGCAAAGCTGTACACTATTAACTAGTGTACAGTTTTGGGGACAGTCTTTAGACCTGGGCAGATCGGTCACGTCCTAGCTAACCATCTCTCCCCCCCCCCCCCCTCCCCCCCCCCCCCAACTCTCACCACCATCCTCATCACCCAAACCCCACCCTCCGGCTCACGCTTGTTCACTCACTCTGACTCTGCCTTTATTCGTGGCTTCAGCGGCTAACGTCCAACACACCTTGTTGGTGTTCCCCCTCCAAGCTATTCAATATCTCCTGTTCATTAGTCTTTTACATAGCCATGTTTTTATTTTTTGTAATGAAAATTGTAAACATTTGGAAAATATGATGACGTATGAAATACTGTCATCTGAGTATTATTTTATTTTACCTTCCAAAAACCATCCATCAGAACAATCTCATAATAATGGTAAGACATTGAAATCCCGAACATGAGGAGTGCGAGGAAGAAGGATGTTTACAACAAGGTCGGGGTTTGAAGGTTGAAGGTGGTGGGGACAGGTAATACTGTGTCCCTTACCTTGTAAGTCTTAACGGGTCGCCTTATCAACATTTATAAGGTAATGATAGTAATACCTTTACTGATAGCAGTTAAATCTCATGATTCTAAGCGTGAGCCGGAGGGTGGGGTTTGTGAGAGTGGGGGGGGGGGGGGGGGGGGGGGGGGGGGTGGGGGGGGGGGGATGGTTAGCTAAGACGTGACCGATCTGCCCACAGGTCTAAAGACTATCACCAAATAATTTTGAGGACACTAAATATTATGTTAATAGTATACCGTTTTGCACACTACATAAGTTATACCCTACCATCTTTATATTAATGCTCCGATGAACACATTTCACTGCATTTCATTTCACATAATTTATTTTAACAAAGAGTTTCGAAAAACAATGTAATAAATATTCTATAATATAAGAAATATAGCAAATTAAAATACTTTCTTTAAGTAGCCTAGATGGTTGTGAGGGATGGAGCCAAGAGGCCCATCACACTCAAATACTGGTAACTCAAGTTATGCCATGAATACAAATCCTGTAGTACTAGATTAGGATATCCAGTAACGTGTTCTTAGCATAGATTAATTAGTAAAATAAGATCCTTGCAAAATTGATGCTTTAATGACTTATACAACCCACGGCTACAAAACCTGGTGTGTAACATCTTTGTGACCAGATTCGTATATTATTGGTAATACAGGTAATCATAGTCCAGTCAGTCTATGGCAAAAATAGATACAGCCTAGCACAAGTTGGTAGAGTAGCCATTTACTGTTTTGTGATCCTTGGCCACAGAGAGAGAGAGAGAGAGAGAGAGAGAGAGAGAGAGAGAGAGAGAGAGAGAGAAAGAAGTCGTCTGAATAATATTCATATGAATAGTAAGTTCCAACAATATTAAAGGCATTTTTATTTTGAAAATGTGATAACGATTTAAACCAATACGATGTGATAAGATTTCATAATAATTATTTTCCAAAAAACATATGAAAACTAGTTTCTTAAAGGTCTCAAGTATATCCATCAGATTAATAACTAAACAGGAATAAAAGCTTTCTCTCTCTCTGTCCATATATATTTCATTAATAATAGCTCTCTCTCTCTCTCTCTCTCTCTCTCTCTCTCTCTCTCTCTCTGTCCATATATATTTCATTCAATGTGCAATTTCTTTGCGTGGACTACCGTAATTTCCCTCCTCCTCCCATTCGAACCATTCTAACTCCTATGTTTTTACTGGTTTGTTAGACGTGGTTAACTTTCAGGGCAGAAAGGGCATGATCTCTCGAGCCAGGCCTGGCGGGGCGACACCGCTTTTGTAACTGGATGTACCACTCCTAGACAGTACAGGTAGTGGATCTGTCTGATTGGTGGGACAGGTTGTGGGGAAGGTTGAAGGCTTTCTTTCTCAATCCTAATGGTGAGTATTGACAAGGGCGTCCGGTACTCGTCTTGCAGGCGAGGACGCCCTCGTCCCGCAGGCAATGGTCGTCTCTATCGTTGATGGATAGGTCACTCCACATAAGTGCCGGGTTCTTCCTCCATAGTCGCTATAGGCCCACTTCATCCTTTTGATCCAATGCTATTTTAGGATATATCCTAATCTGGAGGGAGTTTTCGGGTATCACTGATAGGTGACGCTGCCATCCTGCTGACCAACTGTCTCCACTTTTGGTGAAGGCATGTATCAACGATTAGTGGTCCATCTGCATCACGAATAACCATCCTTTTATCATGTGTCCGGAAGTGACAGATGGCTTCGTGGACTGAAAAAACTCTCCGTCAAACGTGAAGTACTTTTGTTCTGTTGGTGATAACTTCTTGCTGAAGAAATCCAATAGGCGACAAACCATCATCTGCATTTTGCTCTGTTGAGTGAGTGTACGTGTGTGTACTGTGAGCTGCACGTGGGCGTTTGTTTTTGTGTTAATGTGATGTAGTCTAGTAGTAGTCCACGGTAACGGAGTTCTTCAGTTAGTCAGATTCCACCCTTACGATTTATCGTCTAAATTTTTGAGTCGACAGTAAACGCTCAAAATAGAGCCCACTGACGTGGAAAAAATTTACCAGAACAAGTAGGTGCTTATATTTGCCGTTATCGAAATTATAGCTTTGCACTATTTTTATTTTTTTTTAATGATAGCGAAACAGTCACTTGTAACTTAAAGCATTGTGTAAAACCGCCTCAAGTGAACAGCTTAAAGATGCACTGGATTGTTCAACAGTTACTCTAATCTTTTTTTTTCATCACTTTATTACAAAAGTTCCTTTACATTTTTATATATGAATCTACATATCTTTATATTTTAAAATATATAGTTTAAAACTAACAAAATTTATTGAAGCAGTATATAGAGCAAACATATACATTACATTATATCATTCATGTTCATATCCATGAAATTTTACAAAATAATCCTGCACAATTTCCATCAATGTTTTAGTAATTATGAATCTCTGTGCTATTATTTTACAAATAAATTTATATTAATAAAACTTTGCATCTCTGTTCACCAACAATTCAACGATGTAAGGCAGTAATGAGCAAAATAGCAACATTCCTTCCTTTCTTTCTTTTTTCTATGTGGCAGAGGAAAAATACAGCTTTAACATCTTGGGAAACCTAATAGAACATATATTACGTAGGGTATTCTTCAACCACAATACAATTTCGTTATTTCCCTTAGAAAAGTATACTGTATGAAAAATTGTCTTTCTCTTTACAAGTCTTAACAAAAGCTATTATTTACTATAAGCAACCTGACTGAGTTTTTTCTTAGAAGGCAAAAACCAAAACATTTACATACCTATATGACATTTCTATCATAAGGGTTCATAAATTTGACATTTTTTATATACTAAGCACTGACCTGGTCTTTTGAATTTGTAAGTATTGTCACCAACACGTTTGGATATAATACATAAAAAAAAAAACCAGGGGAAAAAATCATACACTGAACATTTCATATGACATGAAACTTTTTATCAGGAAAATATTTAGATACTAAGTAGCAACTCTGGGAGATCGGTTTTTTTTTCTATAAAATATATCCTCACTGAAGGCAAAAAGAAATTTCTCCTTAGAACCAGTCGGACATTTTTCCAGACACCAAAATCAAATTGACCTTTGTAAAGGATTACATCAATTTTCCCAAACGACCAGAATGAAAAAATTAAGAGTTTAAGTGCTAGGTCCTTGGCATTAGGCGAGACGATATATCGAGAGCAGCAACGAAGAATCGGGTAGAAAAAGCATTTATTTTGGTGTCTCCTTTATGGAGTCAAAGCTGGCAGGTTATTCTTGGCAATGGTATTTGTCCGATACGCTTTTTTTTTGTCTCATTTTTCTACTGATATAAGTCGCTCTTATTAAGGTTTTCGAGGTAGCATTCCACAGAGAGAGAGAGAGATAGAGAGAGAGAGAGAGAGAGAGAGAGAGAGAGAGAGAGAGGAGAGAGAGAGAAGTTTGAAGTAATTTTTTTCATTGCGATATAGGTTTATGTATCACGTTCTCCGATTTTATGTGTGAAATTGATTATTGATTCTTACCCATGGATGTAAAACCAATATTATTTGTATTAATTACAGACTTATCCTAATGTCTAAAAATAACTCCCCCTAGATGCTGACCCTTGGCGTGGGTAGGGGGCTTAGGGACCAGCAGCTGGGCTTTGATGTCCTGGTGGGATTGCTCTCTTACTGGTCCTTGGGGCCCGCCCCAGTTGCTGATCCAACTAAATAGTCAGAACTTTTCCTTCTCTCTGCAGTTTTTTCATTCTTACTACAATCCTTCTCCTTCATGTAATATTTTTTACTAGCATTTCGGTTTAATTATGTGGAATTTTCCACTTTGTTAAATTTTACTGCTTAGGTGTTTTGGAAGGGGTTTGTATTCGAAGCTAATTGAGGGAGTTGTTGTGGTTGAGTCGCACCTGATATGGTTTGGACCCAAGTGGTAGTGATGGGACCCCTCCCATTGCTACCTTGAGGGCGGAACCATCTCCAAACATCAGCCCATCGGTATCCGGGGGGTTGGTGTTTGGGATGGGACTCCTGGATTTTGTCAGAAAGCCACCAATACATTTGGAGTGGGGAGTCGGTCCTCATTAGTGGGGGCAGAACTCCAGCCTGCAGATAGGATTATACCTGGGCCGCTGCAAGCGTATTGGTGCTGTCCCGTAAGGGTAGGGTATGGGGTGGACCATAGGGAGTCGACTCACTTGTGCATTGGTGGAGAATTTTGAATACCTGACTGACCCACGATACCTTCTTGATATAAACCAAGCAGTCTACAAATATATTGAAATTATGGATATTGACCAATGTATGCCCTCCCTGGATCTGACGACTTAACGGCACTGGCGACAACTTCAGCATGGACACGGATATGAGCTTGGCTATCACACGAGAACCATGCACCGCAACACCAGGGTGCTATTAAAACTGGTGGATTTGATGTGAATAATAGAGTGTTTTATTGCACTAATGTAAGCCTTTTGTTGGACTACGAGTGCTTGCATAGTGTGTAAAACAGTTTGGTGAGGTGGAGAGGATTAAAATGCTTCTAGAGAAAGACAAGCAGTCTTTTTTTTTCTGCATACATTAGATTTTCCTCTCCCCAAGAAGCTAGTGAGGCACAACTGAAATTAAATGGCCACATTCTAAATGACACTGTTTTAAGCACCAAGGTGTTTTCAATGAGGAATTTGAATGATGAGCCATTTGATTTTGTTCCTAAGGACGAAGAATGTGGACCAGTAACATATACCAGGATGCTTCCTCCCCCTACATGGCATGTTGCCAGTTATAAGGAGGGAAGGGAAAATTTCATTAAAGCTGCTGAATGTATTGAGAACAAAGTAGGTTCTATTCCTGTTGGTAATCTGAAACGATATGGAAAGAACTTACTCATAAAAGCAGCAATGAGAGACAAGCTGTTTTACTATCAAAGTTTAAACCCCCTAAAAGTGGAAATATTGAGGCTATCACATCGGCACAGATTCTTTAACACGCTGAAAGGGGTAGTTTATTCCTGAGACTTGCATGTTTTTAATGAGGAGGAGATTTCTCCTTAGGTGCCCTCCTTGTGTATCCCATGTAAAAAAATTGGGAGGGGATGCAGCTATGCTTTTAACCTTCTCCTCCAATTACTTGCCTGATACCATCAATGTTGGCCATGAGAGGATGCAAGTAAAAAAATATAAAAAAACCCTAAGCAATCTCGCAAATGTTTCGAATATAGCCACATTCAAGACTCGTTTAGAAACAATAAGAGATGTTCTGTGTGCTCTGCTGAGCATTACAATTTGAACAAGTGTGAAGCAGCCCGTTATTGTTTCCAGTGCAAGGGTGATCACACTCCAAACACTAGGATTTGCCTCAGGTACAGGCTTGAGCAAGACGTGTTGGCAGTGGCTGATAATGAACATCTCTCAGCATCAGTGCAGCAAGCGTGTGGTAATGGGGGCTAACAAGAGTGCCAACTCTACCTATGCTTCTGTAATAAAGTTGATGAAGAGTTCTAGCAATGAGAGGCCACCAGTAATTGAATCTAACAGTAAGCATCGGAAACATGTTTCTCCTTGCAATGGAAATAATAATCGGAAAAACTTAAGTCAGCACGTGTTTTGAAGCCCAATACTAAAAATTGTTCTTCCAAAAGCATGGACAATTTATCCTCTCAAGCTGATACAAATGTAACGGTTGCAAATTCAGCCCCTAAGCAAAGTTTTGAAATGGCCACAAATAATAATTTCACCAAGAAGCAACCAAAGGAGTGGCCCAAAACTAGAGAGATCTAGCTCGGATCCATCAATTATCACAGTCACTAAGAAACTTGTAAAACCACAGCTGCATCCACCAGGAAGCGTATAAGAAACGCGTCCCCGAATAATGAAAGTTTTATCATAAAAACTTCAAATGGGTACAGTGTTCTGGAAGACATCTCTCCGCCAAGGAAGATAGTTCCAAAAGCAGATCCAAGTTCAAAGACATGCAGTTCTCATCAGTCTTGCCGCCCCAAGACTAATAGCAGTAGTGATGCACAGAATCCACAGTAAAAATCCTCAGCATCAGCCTCGAATTCAGAAATCTGTCTGTTAGCCAAGAACCCTGATGTCTGATAAAGATGAAAAGGATCAAGAAAACAATCTCTTATTAAGGAGAATTTTCCTCTCCACCCTAGGATCAGTACTTCCCCTCCAAAGAGTGGGAAGTAGTATATTTTACCACCATAACATTCAAGTTCGATGTCCTTCAGTGGAACTGAAAGGGTCTCAGAGCCCGGACAGAAGACTTTAAAGTATTAATGCATGAATTTAATCCAGGGATTGTATGCCTGCAGGAGACTATGTTAGGTAACTCTCCTTATAATCCTGGACTTGATAGCTATTTTTAACTCTTTTCCCCAAATTGGGGATCGTGCCCATGGAGGTGCTGCAATTATTGTTAATAAATCTCTGCGGCACTCCACAATACAATTAAATACAACTCTACAAGCTGTTGCTTTCTCGGTCATATTAGACAAGAGGATAACAGTTTGTTCATTATACATCCCACCAGACCTCTCTTTTAACATTGGAGATATTCAGTCCTTGATTAACCAACTTCCCACTCCTTTTCTCTTATTAGGAGATTTTAATGCCCACAACCCCCTTTGGGGAAGTGTGTGTTTAGACAGCAAAGGGAAAATAATCGAGGACCTTATTGACACGAATGATGTCGCCCTATATAATAATGGGTCAATGACCTTCCACAGCATTCATAATAATCATCTCTCTGCACTGGACCTTAGTATTTCCTCAACAAATATCCACCTTGATTTGAACTGGTCTGTTAATGAAGATTTGAATGGAAGTGATCATTACCCGATCCATCTGAAATATGTTGTAAATGCTCCATCTGAAACATTGCCTAAGTGGAAGGTAGAGGATGCTGACTGGGACAAGTTCAGTAAAGGAGTCAATCTAGATAGGGAGTTTGAGTCATTTCATTCCCACTTGGATGCCTATGACTACTTCATTGAATCCACTCTGAAGAGTGCTGAGGGCTCGATTCCCAAGACAAAAGGTAAACCTCGTAGACCTGCAGTTCCCCTGGTGGAATAAGATGTGGTATTTTGAGGAAAGTCACTAGGAAGTGCTACCGACGATACAAAACTAGTGGCTCCCCTCAGTCTAAATTAATCTATAATCGTGCGTTAGCCAAGCAGCGGCGCTTTTATAAGAAAGCCAAAAAAGAAAGTTGGCTTTACTATATCAATGGAATCAATTCCAGAACTCCATTGAGAGTGGTGTGGCGCAAAATCAGGAAACTAAGTGGAAAATTTGTTGCGTCACCATTACCCTCATTAAAAGTCAATAACACTCTGATCACAGAGCCCACTGAAGTTGCCAATGAGCTGGGAAAACACTTTTTCTCTCAAGTTTCCAGCGCCAACAATTATTCTCGAGAATTTCAAGAATTCGGAATGCCGAAATGACTCTGAAATTTGAATCGGGAAAATCTGAACCATTACTATCACAAATTTTCCTTAAGAGAATTTCGGGACGGGAGGCACTCTCTTCAACTGAATCAAAAGCTCCAGGGGGTGATTTAATTTTATATGAAATGCTTAAACTCCTCCCAGATGATGCCAAAAAGTATCTACTCAAGATTATAAACAAAATATGAGAAACTGGAATTTTACCCAAGGACTGGAAAATATCCATGATTCCCATAAAAAGCCTAATAAAGACGCTTTCCCAAGCCACCAGCCTAATAAAGACGCTTCCAAGCCACCAGCTATAGACCAATAGCTCTTACCAGCTGTGTGTGTAAGCTGATGGTAAAAAATTATAAACACCAGATTAGTTTGGCGCCTGGAAACCAAAGGACTAATATCTCCCTTTCAATTTGGTTTCAGGAAAAATCGTTCCACCCTTGATCCCTTGCTGAGGCTGACCAATCAAATCCAGCAAGGATTTGCCAAACGATGTCAGACTATCGGCATATTTTTCGACCTTGAGAAAGCATATGACACTACTTGGAGAATTGGCATCATAAAACAATTGCACAAGATGGGCATATGTGGAAGAATGATTAACTTTATATATTCCTTTTTAACAGAGAGATTTTTTAAGGTTAGAGTGGGAAGCACTCTCTCCCAACCTTTGGTGCAGGAGAGGGTGCTCCACAAGGAAGCGTTTTAAGTGTAACACTTTTTTTCAGTGGCAATAAACAGTATAGTCCAACAAATATCATCACCTGTTAAATGCTCGCTTTTTGTTGATGACCTTGCAATATACTGCACAGGATATGATGCTTTGTCAGTATGTAAACATCTGCAAAGATCTGTTAATGCTATTACAAAGTGGGCTGATGAGAATAGTTTTAAATTCTCCTCCT
Organism: Macrobrachium nipponense; assembly: GCF_015104395.2. NCBI lineage: Eukaryota > Metazoa > Arthropoda > Malacostraca > Decapoda > Palaemonidae > Macrobrachium > Macrobrachium nipponense. Next base: position 18,669,779 of record NC_087203.1, read on the forward strand.
CTAAAACAGTTTCTGTAAAATTTACTAGGTGCCAGCGTGTGGAAGAGGTTCCCACACTTAGTTTAAAAGGATCTATCATTCATTACGAAAATGAAGTGAAATTTTTGGGAACTACCATTGACCAGAAATTGAGATGGGCCAGCCACATAAATGCCTTAAAGATTAAGGTTAAACAATCTCTGAATATTTTAAAGGTTGTTTCTGGATTTAGTTGGGGAGCTGATAAAAAATCCCTGCTGAGACTATATGACTTGTGTAGATCCAAGCTAGACTATGGCTGTCAGATTTATTCCTGTGCTTGTAAAACCAGGCTGAAGGAACTGGACATTGTACACAATATGGGGCTGAGAATATGCTCAGGGTCTTTTAGAACTTCGCCTGTTGAAAGCATATATGTTGATACTAACCAACTTCCCCTTGATCTGAGAAGGCAAGAAGTAGGATTAAGGTACATGGCTAGAATTAAAAGTGCTCCCAAAAATCCCTCCTTCCAGGTGCTGAGGGAAGCAGACTCACGTGTCTTTTCTGGTATAAGAGTCTCTAGACCATTTCAAGTTAGACTAAATGAAGATATTACGGGTAATCATCTTAAATCCCAGAAAGTCATGAAAGTAAAACATCCAGTGTATCCTCTGTGGCTTATTCCAGAAGCCTCTGTGTGCAAAAAAGCATTTAACAAAAAAAGACTGTCCTGAGGAAGAGATTAGGGGAAATTCTTGGAGCACGAAACTGTCCATACTAATGTGACAAAAATATATACGGATGGATCAAAATCAGATAGTGGTGTTGGCTTTGCAGTTATCCTTAGTGATACAGCATATACGGCAAAACTACCTGACTGCATCCATATTACAGCAGAATTAACAGCCATAGTCTCTGCCCTGGACATAGTTTTCAAAGTAGCGACACTAATTTTGTCTTTACTCGGATTTCAAAAGCACTTTAGAAGCTATTAAAAAATTTAATAGCTTCCATCCGTTAGTTCAAAAAGTTCAGGAATCGCTCCTCCATTTGTATTATTTGCGTTAAATCGT
>NC_087203.1:18675812-18693312 GCF_015104395.2 Macrobrachium nipponense
AGATAATTTACGTTCACGTTAGACTAAACTGAGATAAGTTGGTATAGTTTCTTTGTGGTTGGGGCCTTTATAGCTGTTACTAGGAAGTCAAAAGAGTGGTCTTTGTTTCTATCAGCAGACACATTTTAGAATGTTATAATGAACATTTTCATTCTGCTTGACTTTTTAAAACGTGTGCGATTGGAAGTGCATTAATAGTTCTCAAAGATTTCAGCTGAAGTGTGATATTCAGAATCACAGTGTTTTCAAGATTTAAGTTAATAATACATACTTGATAGAAATGCTGATGTAATTGTGGAAAATTTGTTTTAAATAACTTGAAAACAAAATTGGAAAAGCAAGATCATTCAAAGGCAAGGTCAGAAGCTTTTGCAGATATTTCTTTGACTGAATATCAAGCATCAGAGTCCACGTTACACCCTCACGTTGAAAAACTTAATGTGATCCAAGAAACCATGGAAATCACTTCCGGAATATTTTACGATACGGCATCACGAAACTAAAACGTTTTAATATTATTGCGGAAGGTTTGGGTGGGAAGCGAGAGAGATTATTAGCCCTGTCGTCACACGCTCTGAGCGTCGTTATCCTAATCGTCGGTTCGTCTGATGAGACCATTACGTACATCTGCTCCTACAGAGGAAATCTAGCGATTGATCGTCGTTCCTCCTTCATATAAGGCTTCTTTCTGGAACGCCCAGGAAGCGAGGTTATGTAAGAATTTACAAAATATATACCCTTCTTCCTATTTTATCGATTTATTTATTTATCTATTTGTTTGTTTATTTATTTATTTATGCTGTTGCCACATGGACATACCAGAAGAAAACAGTAAAAAGAACAGAAAGAGAGCCTCCACCGTAGGTAAAGAAAGTTGGTGCACTGGACAATCCAGAGATAAAAGTTTGCTAAGAGCTAAACTGTTTTTCCTTGGAGTCCAAAAAGACTGTGACCGAAGTAAGACCTAAAGGAAAATCGAAGTTAAATTTTGGAGGAGGGACACAGGATCGAGGTCATTGGTCCCTCCTTAGGCGTTTTGCTTTGATTCGTTGCTGTCAGGGAGTGTGAACAACACGAAGTGACATAAATCACAGATGAAGAATAGATGTTTAAAAGGATAACTTGGAGATTTATGATCTGGCTGATGAAAATTTTTTAATGTTTCTAAAGGAAATAAAAGTTTTTGAAGCATGCTTAACTGTTTCCAAAATTCTAATCGTTGAGAGAGTGGAGTAGTTGAATGATAGTTCCATAAACAAAATCGAGACGAAAAAAACGAGGCGAAACAATACAGTAAAGTTGAGCAGAAAAATAATTAACCCAAGCAGAGTAAGGGTCAAAATTCTTCAATCCTCAAGATCAATCTATGTGAACTTTAACTGCAGGTTAAATAATAAAAGGTAAATCAGTGATAGCTTATGGTGCACATTAATTGCTTTGTGTTAGTGTTGTTTTGCCTAAGAGAATATTAAACATTTTTCCAGACTTTCAGTATTATCCAGACTTTCAGCCCAAAAGCATCAGCTCTTTTATGTTTCAGCTTTCGCAAATATCAAAGGAAACAGACTACGAGACGAAACCATTTAATCCCAACAATGAAAATGCTTAGCACATTTCAAAATTAATTATATCGTAAGGGAAAACTCATGATCATCTTCAAAGTTGAATCATTCATTTTACTGTATTATAATATCATGACATTAATTACGAAAGCTCTTTCTACCATATGAGTACATACGAGTATACCAGTGGCTTGAGGTCCGATGAATGAAATTACTTACTCGTTGTTCATAAATGCGTCGGTGTCCTGAATTCAAAAATATAGTGAAAGAAAACCAAGAAAAAAGTTACAAATAAATAACTGAGACACCTTCCTACTTAATAAAATCGCATACACAATGGGTACTGAGTCATATATGCGAAATGAAGACATCCGTTATACTAAGAGATGCAAAAGCGATGATTACCGTAGATAACTAGCAACTTCAACTTATAGAATTCCTTAATAGAGTAAAAAATATTTAATGTTGCTACTTTCTAACTACAAAGTCTGCTATAAATCGAATGGGTTTCACCGCTTCGTCAAATTTATTGATTAATACTCCATCTCCAAAAACACCCACGATATGAATAGAATTTGATTGATTGTTTTCACGGAATAGACAAGCCACACAGAGCATGAGAAGTCTAAAATGCAGATTTCGTTTACCTGAATCAGCATTTATCAATTAAAGTGGCATAATAGTGTTTGCATACTAACATATTTTTTCTTTAGCTTTCATATGCATTAACTATTTAATGAAACGGGGGCAAAATTTAAGCCACTGTTAACATATATATATAAGCGTATGTGAGGGCATTGGTTGAATGAGAGAGAGAGAGAGAGAGAAGAGAGGAAATTAACTTTATCTTTGGTCTGCAAATCTTTCCCTGTTATCTTGGAAACTCCTTCCCAGACCGTGTTCTCTGGTTTGACCTCCTTGCCTGAAACACGCGCCAAATATTCATGCCTGTGTTTGTTGAGGAAGACTGCAACCGCTTTTGAATAAATCTCATTACTGTTTTTTTTTCTTTCTGCTTCTGGTCCTGCTTCAGAAAACCCTTTCACAAGTACTGTTTGCATTGCGAAAGTTTTTTTTTTTTTTTTTTTTTTTTTTTTTTTTTTTTTTTTTTTTTGTTTTTTTTAGAATATTTATGCTTACCCTAAAAGCCGGTATTGGGGCTTCTTGCACTCGCCATTTAATCCCCTAACCCCCCCTTTTTTTTATGTACTTCTTAGTCAAATCCCTCTCCGACCAGTGATGACTAATTCTTACAAGTGCTTCGTCACTCACGAATAGACACAGCTGCAATACGGCCATCTTGAACATTTATGATGAAACCTGGATTTTGGTTTTAGGGCCGTATATGACATGGGTTTTCCTCTGCATGTTATACTGATTTGTTTCTTCTCGAGTGTTGGAATAACCCTCGTAATAACAACTTTCTTCGCTAATTCAGTACATTTTACTGTGGAGTCTTGTGTTTCTCACAAACACGAACAGAATTGTTTTAACGTAACGACAGACTTTCCCGTAGAACGAGAAAACACCCTAATTCATTAGGTATTGTCAGCTGTCAGTGCACCTCATTCGGTGCAATGTAGACATTACTTAAGGTTCTTTGCAACGTCCCTTGGGCCCCTAGCTGCAACTATTTCATTCTTTTTACTCTACCTCCTTTCGTATTCTCTTTCTTCTATCTTACTATCCACCCTCTCGTAACAATTGTTGCATAGTGCAACTGCGGGGTTTTCCTCCTGTAACACCTTTCAACCCTTTTCCTGCCAATTTCCGTTTCAACGTTGAGTGGCCTTGGTTGCCCCAGTGTTCGGCATAATGCCAAAAATCTATATAACTCAAATATAAAATAAATTTCCTCTCCTCTTCGGGATGACTACAGCAAAACATGTACCAGCATATAACCCAACGACCATCAAACTGAAAATGGAACGCCATTTAATAATATGGCTACTGCGCGAACGAACGTGAACATCGAACATAACGACTGATGCTACTGCCACTTACGGGATGATTTAAACTTACTGAGAGTCCAGTCACTCGTCAATCCCTCTGCAAGGAAAGTGTTTACATCAACGGCCCATTATAAAGGTCGATACAATAGGTTATATGCGGTGCATCCATCGAGGGAAGATACTTCGTCAAAATACATTTATCAGAGGAATAAAAGTGTTGGTAGTTATTGAGAAGAGTGAGCTGCTGCTTTGCTATTGTAGATTTAGCTGGGCTTATGCCAGCACAGAATCTTTTAAGTTATCTTTCGTTGGTAGAATTCGCTTGTCGGCAAACTGGGCTTCAATGGTGAGTGGGTTATTAATATGACTAGATTTAATTCAACATATCTATCGTTTCGTTAAGCTTTAATACTGTATTTGGTAATTAAGTTTTGCAATCACAAGGAATGTTCGCACGTAACTCGTCATCTAATTCCTATCACTAAATTGTTGTTTTCTAAAGCAATACCTGATGTATCTCTGTGCTTCTAATTGACTGAAGTAGTCCATTGGTTCGCGTTTAATCCATGCTTTGCACTATACGTGTATATGAATTCTCCCTAAGTTCATTTTTTCGTTAAGATTTTCCAACAATATGTGGAAGATGAGATTTAGATCACCGGTTGCCAATGTGACAAGAGCAAACAAAGCCTCACCATCAGTAGTCTTTGTCTCATAAAATCTTGTTCCCTTCGTCAAGAAACCTGCTCAGTACGACTTACGTCAGAGGTTTCACCTACTATTATCCCATAATGTTCACTGGTAACGACATCTTTCTTAAAGGGATCAAGAATGAGGTTTGAAGAGATATGAATACTAGAAGTCCAATGCACATGTTTTTGTAGACTACTGGCTGATAGTTTATTTATAAACAGCAAGAACTAAAAAATATTTTTAAAGTACAAAAAAGAACAATTTTGGTATTTGGTTTTTTAAGGGAAAAGTAAAATTTCATACATGAAAAGAAAAAACAGTCATGGACCGGATTTAGCTCACGATCTGCCAGTTGAATAACACTGCTGTATTTGCTACTATGCCCAAAATATTTGTGTCTGCCCAGATCGCCCAGCCCTCTGGCTCGTACGCCTATGATTTTGCTTAAAGCTGAGAAACTGAGGAAAGAGTTGCATTGTTGAAGTTAAACCTCATATATATATATGCAGAAAGAGTCTAGTGAATTTCTGCAGATTTGTACGCAGTCCCCGCGTATTTGCATCATAATCGTTATCGTGGCGTGATAACCAATTTAGAACAACTTTACGAGAGAAATATTTGTAACTGTCCCGTTGAGGTGGATGATATAGCTTTGCTATTTGGTGATGTTGACGTTGCTTGCAGTATTGCAAGCAAATTGTTATATAGTGCGTTCATATTAGCGATTAGCGGGATAAAATACTTCATTGTACACAGTTTGAGGGCAAAGTCCAACTGGACTCCAAAAATACATTTAGGCTGTACAGCGGTGTTACCCAGAAATAATTATATATGTGTATTAGATATATAATTTCTTTTGCACATGAGGTCATTTATAATTAAGAACTTACTGGGTTCCACATTCTATTTGATTCATTGGTTTTATTGAGGACTTCATTACCATTTTGTTAAATGTAACCGATATTGCTCTTTGTTCATGGCAAGCCAAAGTAGTCTTTAGCTCCCTTTTTTCGCGAAGCTTTCCATTTTGCCTGTTTGTCAAAAACCTTCTCGTATATACGTATATCTCGTACTATTTTTGGCAACCTTTCATAAATCATGGGTAGTTTTCTGACTCATACAAATTTCTAGAAACTTGGTATATCCGTTATTTGTTTATGTTAGTATCTCGAAATAGCGGTGCACGAGGTTGGTGAAATGCAACATCATTTACAGGCGAGTCCCTCGAAATGTCGCTATTTTTCATTCTGGAAGCGATAGGGTTGTTCCTTCCCGGGCGCTTCTCGTGCTTTCCTTACTTGACTTACTGAGGCTTTCAAGTCTTCGTCTTCCACCATTTTTTTTTTACTTAATCCCGGTAATGCAACTGTGTTTTCCGCCTTTCACGTACATTAACTTTCTTAGAGAAATAAAATTGAAAAAAAAATATAGTAAACCCTCAATGAATATTATCCGTGTAAAAGACTACATAATCATAATCGGTATTTCTAAGTAACAACTCCGCACGAACTGCTTGAAATGGTCCAGCGAATACGGAAGCCACAGTTTTGGGGTTCAAATGTATTTCGCCGGGTGGCGTTAATTACAGTCGACCGACAAAATACAAGAGTAAATTCTTAATAATCAACCAAAATTCTATAGAAGTCAATTTCCAAGGAAGTACCCGAGACAGAGCAATTACTTAGATATACCTCATAATCTATTCATTCAGTATAAAGAGCTCAAGAAAGAACTCTGACTAATTGGAAAAGCTCACGAACGCTTGAGGTAAATTAATTCGTTTTTGGTAGATCATAAGTTTCGGGTAGCCTTAGCTTAATGTGTACTATAATATGAGAGTAGAAGAATAGAAAACAACCCAAGGGAGATGTTGACGCACAGGTGCGGCGTTGGTGATTTTAGAGGTAAGTGCTTTTCATTCATCTTTGAGATTTGATGATGGAAGGATAAGCGATTCATTATATATATATATATACTATATATATATATATATATATATATATATATATATATATATTATATATATATATATATATCTATATATATATATATATATATATATATATATATATATATATATATATATATATATATATATATATATATATACTCTATATATATGTACATCTATATCGTATACATATCTATATATATACTATATATAGATATATATATATAGTATTTAGATATAGATATATATATATATATATGATACATATATGAGAAATATACTATATATATATATATATAATACATATATAATATATATATATATATATATATATATATATATATCTATATATATATTATACTATATATGATATATATATATATATATATATATGATATATATATATATGTATATCTATCTATATATATGACCCCGACCTGGGTCGCGTGGGATTCTTAAGTTACTGGTTCATGCAGAAATCAAACGCTCAGAGATTAATTTAACACCGGTCTTATATTCTAATGAATTTACACAAGGGCGCGAGTGAAATGAACTTAATATCTACAGTACGGCGGGGTTGAGACCGAACGGAAACCTGCAGAGGGCACGAGGGGAAAGTGCATCTTTCCCTTCTCTTGACCGACGCTTAACTGCCCGACCCTCCAGGAGGCGGCTTGGTTTCCTCTCTCTTTCAATACCCCCTAGAAACCCCCGATATATTGCTTCTAGGCCATGATTGGGTCTGGCACCTGTCCTTAGGTCTATTGGCCAATGAGTGCCCCTATAAGGGACGCTCATGCCCAACGGACTTTTTGGGGGATGTTGGGGGAGGTGACGCTTTCTTCATCTGAGAGAGAATGACCGTTAACGACCTCATGGCGTCTTGTGAGATGTTCCGATATTCTTGGGAAGTTGTTTATAAGCCCTCTAGAATGGCTTATCACTCCCCTCCCCAAACTCCTTTGCGTCCTCGCAAAGCTATAGTCTCTGCCTTGTCCCATCTCGAGTCTCTTTCCTCAAGATACTAATTTATCTAAATTCAAATTAACTATCTTAAAGGGGGCCATTTGACGTGTGTACAAACTAAAGGTTACAAGTAAATTGAACACGTCTTACAACAACATAAGATCTTTATAAAAATAAAATTAAGAACAATCACTCTTTCCTGGAACAGATCAAAACCAAAAAAAAAAGAAATCATTCAATAAGTTCAGGTTCATAATCAAAACAAAATGGTGAAAACAAAAAGACAGAAAATTTTACACATTCAGCCACTGCCCTTGGCAATCACGACACATGGCATCCATTTTTAATGACATTGTATCACGTTAATCTATTAAATTTCTTCAAAATAACAAAAACATAATTTAAACATACACAGAACAAAAATAATGCAATGGAATTTCACGAAAATAAAAGAATCCTCTTGGAACAATAATTTACATTTAGACAACCACATAATATAAAAATAAAAACTAAAGAACCATAGAAATAAATATGGAAATTTAGGCACAAACAAACAAACAAAAATTTCATAATTTGTGAAAATATGAAAAACAACTTTACAAGCATTAGTGTATTTATGAAGGATAAAACAGGATGGAATCGGGGTTGCGGCAAATTTAACACTAATAAAAAACAATAAATCAAAATAATAAAATAACGTACATAAGCAACATAACCACATCAAAACAAAATTGCACATAAGAATATGATCCACAGGTAATAACTTTTGTTCTGAAAATAATTTGGACAAGTTATATCAACCAACATAAATTCGTGACACATTACAATCTGATCGAGATATCAAGAAATAAAATAAAAAATAAATAAACAACTGGTATGATTCTGAATCCTAGGCAAAGACGTGGGTTGGCATTACAGACTCTGTTCACTGAACCCTTTCATTTACTTTGCAATAGTATTTACTTATGACATAGGCTCGGGAGCTCGGTCTTGTGCTCTCGGCCGGGCGCCTACTTGCGCCCTGGTGTTTTTCCACTGTCTCGCCTCCCAGGTACCCGGCCAACCTCGGGTACGGGATACTGGTGGTTGGTGTGGTACACCAAACGTCTTGACGTCTACTGTGTGCGGCAGGTGTTTCTCGCTTTGTGCTCCTAGTACATTTAAGTGGAATAAGCCAGTATTTCGATTAATTTCTTTCACATGATATGATCTCAACAGGCAGGTTTTATCTATCATCCTACCCGTGGATGGGAGCGTATATACGCATCCACGAACACGCAATAATACTTGTATTGCCCTGGCGCCACAGGGCGTGGTCTCACCACATTTAATGCTCACAATAAAATTTAACAAGTACCACTTCGAGTGCCCTAATAAGGGACTTTTCTTTGCCAGTATGCCAGGCGTAAGGATTTACATAATAAAATGGATAGCTCTTTCAAAAAAAAAAAAAAAAGATACTTAACAGGTTGCTTTTCCATCGTATTAAACACACGATAGTTACTTACAAATCTAGTTATGTCTCAGAGCATGCCAACCCAAAAGAAGTGCTCTAGGGCTCTTCTAAGAGATCTTTCTATGCCTACATGTCCAGCTTAAGTGCTAACATGATCTATGTGTATATCTGTCTCTACTAAGGCTCGAGGAAGAACGACTTGGGCTCGGATATCAGCGGCCCTTTCTTCATATTTACTTAACATGACGTCTTTCACAATAAAAAACACGTTTTTTTTTTTTTTTTTTTTTTTTTTTTTTTTTTTTTTTTTTCTTTTTTTTTTATAAATGCACAAAATTCGGAAACTCGTTACTCTCACCTTCCACACAAGCCTTAATCTGACCAATCCAGGCTTCAGACACCTGACTTTCAACCAATTCTCGTACACTCCAACCAGAAAAATCAACCACACTTTCATTCTCCGGGCATTTATTCTGGAATCCCCCGGACAGAGTTCCACCTGCATTTAACCATCTACCGCCTCGGGCACTCCCATTCACCTGAGAGTTCTTGCGAAATTCCCGTTTTCTGTGCGTCGTGCTTACTTTTGATTGACTGTCATTGTTCGGTACCGTCGCGACGTCGCTGGTACTATCGCCTGCAGTGCCTGCGCCACCAACGTCACGAGGTTTCTTTTGTCCGTTCTTCCTTGCGCCTTGCGGCACGAGTTGTTACTCTTATGATGTTCCTGGAGAGAGCATCCGCCATCCTATTACCTTACCTGGGATATATTCAATCTTTATGATGTCAACTCTAAAATTCGCTTGATCTAATAATGAGTTTGGCGATTTGTAATCTCGCTCTCTTCAGCAGATATGTTAATGGTTGATGATCTGTGAAAATCTATTTTATGTCCCAAAAAAAAAATAATAGTGTCTCTCCAGCAACCATAAGACCGCCAAAGCCTCTCGATCGAAGGTACTATAATTATTCTCTGCCCTTTTAATGCTCGTGATGCAAAACAAACTGGTCTATCATTACCTTCATCGTCAATCTGGGAGATTACTCCTATCGCCATATCACTTGCGTCTGTAGTCACTAAAAAAGGACGATCGAACCTCGGATAAGCCAAGAGTTCGTCGCTCATTAGGGCATCTTTTAATTTCTGAAAAGCTTCTTCCTCCTTCTCATCCCATTGGAAATCAGGTTGCTTCCTTAATGCGTCCAACGGTCTCGCTATCTGTCCAAAATTTCTAATGAACTTCCGACAGTAACCCGCGAGTCCGAGGAAGCTGGCTACATCCTTCCATGTTTTGGTCGCGGAAATTCTTTAATTGCTACTTTATCGGCACAAGGCTTAAGGCCTTCGGAAGTTACTAGGTGCCCCAAAAATTCTACTTCGGCCTGGAAAAAACTTACATTTTTCTAAATTTATTTTCATCAGGTTAGATTTAAGCTCCTCTACAATAGCTCCAACTACAATGATATCGTCTAAATATACAAAAACTCCAATGCTAATTATAGAGGCTAAAACGCGTATCATTACTCGTAAAAAATGAGCTGTAACATTTTTAAATCCAAAGGGAAGGAAATTATATTCATATAGCCGATTATTTGCTATTAAGGCCGTTTCCTCTTTACTTCCTCATCAAGGCAAGCCTGACTTGAGATCCAATGTGGCGAAAAACTTACTCTCCTTTACTTTAAGCAAAAGCACTCCGATCGAGGGCAATGGATAGGCATTATTCTTGGTAATGGCATTAGCTTCTGATTATTACTTAACTAAAATTATCAATTATTTCATTTTATTTTATTTCATTTTATTTATTTTTGTTTTTTTATTTATTTATTTCTTTATTATTTATTCATTTTTTTTCCTTTTTTTTTATTATTATTATTTTTTTTCTCTCTCTTTTACCTAACCCGGGGCATTGACCAGTGATCTTAAATGGACTCGTATCATTAGTACTTGAAAAGAATAACAATCTGGTTTAACTACGAGAATCTCAAAGAGGTCAACACCCAGGTAACTACTAATAATAACAATAAATTTAACATTAAACACTATTGGTGGCGTTCTCTGACAACCACTTTGGCTATTGAGGAGAGGCTCTAGGGGGGGCGGGTTTGGTCTCCTACCCTCAAGGTGGAGGACTTGAAAACCGACAATAAAAATGAACAAAATAAAAGAAAATCCATCTACAGTTTCCACAAAAAACATTTAAGCAAGCAATACCAGTGAATTGGTTACTATTCATTGACTCTAATAAATTACTCAAACTGCAATCACAGATAAATCACAAAAGGGTTCAGTTACCACAAATCTGATTAAAAAAAAGAAATCGACAAATCACTAGTTGATGGTTTACGTTATTCCTGATAAAATAAAATTTCTCAGACAAATTACTTGAATAACTTAAAAATTCATATCAAAAGGACATATTCTAATAACACATAACAGACAATAAACTAATCACAAAGCCTTTTGATAATATAATATTTACAAAAAAAACTTTAAACTACAGTGAATAAAACAAAACAAACAAACAAAAAATTTTTCAAGGTGGGTTGCCCAAATTTTCACACCCACTGTTTAAATTCTTCACAAAGACCCTCACTGACACTTATTCACGCTGGTCAGTAATTACTCTCCTCGTGTCCCTTGTGCCAAGGAAGGATCCCAGCTGACCTTCCTCTCTCTCCACGTCGCCTTCCCTTCCTCTTGAGGGGAGGGGAGGAGTGTCTTGCTACACTCCCTTGCTGTCGTCAGCCGCCATCCGACGGCTGTCAGCTTTTCTTACTTCTAACAGCTTGGTCTATACCAGACGAAGCTTACAGCTCACACTCCCCGGTGAATACCGTCTCCCTCAAACGGCTAGAGGGGCTAGGGGAAGGAGGAAAGTGCCCATCTCCTTCCGGCCCATTCCCGCTCTTGAGGGGGGTGTGCTGTCCTGTAGGGGAGTCCCCTACTCCGACAGTCTCACTCTGCTACTCTTAGGGGGGGGAGAAGAACTGGTATCCCTCCCGCTGCCCAACAGGGTTCCCCCTGTTCTCTTGGGCGCACACGGCTGACTCGTCTTTCCCGTTGGCGGGAAAGACTTTTGGCGGGCGTGCATTTGCCGGCCGCCATCTTTGATCCGTTTCTTAGCATCGCCGATGGTCTGCGAAGGTACTACTGATCACTGTGCTGACGATCACCTCCTTCCATTTGCTATCGTAACCAGCGTCTGGCTGGTTTTTATTTGGGGAGTGCAAATCTTCTCTCCTTTCGTACTACACTCGCCCTTTCTGTCTTTCCCTCGCGTATACACTGCATACAGTTTTTCTAGTCTGTTGGCCGTTTTATGCACAGCACGTGTGCGTGTATTCGCCCGTTTCACGATGTCTCGCGCTCGGTATTGCAATAAGACACGCCGACTTTCTTCGCTATCCTCCGCTCGTTACTTTGACATTTAGTTACGTGAAGGCAAGCTCACTTTTGCTTAACGTATCACTTCAACCGCGGCCCTTTTGTGTTGTTGTTTCATATGACCGCTCCATCGTGTATTTTCCGATCATAAAGACACTGAACAATTAGTCACCGAATCTGCACCTCGCAAGACCCACAATCGCTATATTTAACGTTAATTAGCGCTTCGTAGTGTACCCCGCACCTGACACCAAAATTATGACCCCGACCTGGGTCGCGTGGGATTCTTAAGTTACTGTGGGTCATGCAGAAATCAAACGCTCAGAGATTAATTCAACACCGGTCTTATATTCTAATGAATTTTCACACAAGGGACCCGAGTGAAATGGACTTAATATCTACAGTACCGGCGGGGTTGAGACCGAACGGAAACCGGCAGAGGGCACGAGGGGAAAGTGCGTCTTTCCCTTCTCTTGACCGACGCTTATCTGCCCGACCCTCCAGGAGACGGCTGCTTTCCTCTCTCTTTCAATACCCCCTAGAAACCCCCGATATATTGCTTCTAGGCCATGATTGGGTCTGGCACCTGTCCTTAGGTCTATTGGCCAATGAGTGCCCCTATAAGGGACGTTCATGCCCAACGGACTTTTGCGGGGGGATGTTGGGGGAGGTGACGCTTTCTTCATCTGAGAGAGAATGACCGTTAACGACCTCATGGCGTCTTGTGAGATGTTCCGATATTCTTGGGAAGTTGTTTATAAGCCCTCTAGAATGGCTTATATATATATATATATATATATATATATATATATATATATATATATATATATAAATATATATATATATATATATATATATATATATATATATATATATATATATATATATATATATATATATATATATATATATATATATATATATATATATATATATATATATATATATATATATATATATATATATATATATATATATATATATATATATAATATATATATATATATATATATATATATATATATATATATATATATATATACATGTGTCTGTGTGTGTATGTATGTAGTCCTTTTACTGCCTAATACAGCAGTATAATAGGAAGAAAAAAGGCCCATAAAACATTACTGCACGTTGCAACCATATCTTTTTGGCACTTCCTTCTTTGCCCCTGTTCAGTGGTAAAATATGGACAGACGATGTTCCAGGAATATATATGCATATGTAGGTGTGGCTTTACGTCGCTGTTGGTGTGCAGGTGTGACCGTTGACCCAGGAATGGATTGAAATTAATTATTTCCTGGTGTTTTGGGCCTCATAAAACTCTGGTCTGACAACGAGTCCGGTGAGTGTATTTTCCTGAACACCTGCTTGAGAGGAGGCCGAGGATGAAATCGTCGATTTCATCCAATTTCCAATGTCCTTCTGAAAGATTCATGTTGTTGGTTTGATTGAAGGTAGCAGATTCCAGCATCTTCCTTTTGTAGGGACAGCCACTTTTGAGAACCAGCTCTGCCACACTCCAGTTTATGGTATGGCCTTTATCCATCTGTGGGAAAATCCCTAAACTCTCTGTAGCATAGTCGTACTGATCTTTTGTGCTCCGTTAATCTTTGCGAGATGGATCTACCCGTCTCCCGTACGTAAACCTCATTACAACTGCTGCATGGTATCTTGTAAACTCCGGCTTCTGCCCCTCTTTTATTTAAGTAATATACATTAATGAGCGAGCTCCCGATGGATTCGGGGTAGTAGGTGGAAAAATAAATGGGATGATTAGACCTGAGGTGTTCTCTAGCTTTTTGAATGCTTTCGTTGTACGGGAGCTTTATATTATCGTTAAAATATTTTTGTCTGTTGTTAGTGGGACCTCTGTAGTATATTCTATTTACTTTATTAATAGCCATTTCAATAATGTGTAGTGGGAAGTGCAGTTGTATTACTTGTTGGTGGATTGTATTGAATTCTTTATCAAAGTATCCATTTGAACATATTCTAAGCCTACGTGAGGAATAATAGGTTGCAACCGACCATGATCTTGACGGAGACATCGTGGTAGCTTAGGAAATGACTATAAGAAACAGCGAAAGTGGGTTTCCGATATACCGTGAAAGCATGTCTGTTCTGTTCTCTTCTGATTAGTACATCTAGGAACGGCAGTTTTTCCGTCCTTTTCTCATTCTGCTCTAAATTTTATGGTCGGAGCTAGTGATTTAGTCTATTGAAAATTAATTGAAATCTCCCCATCTATCGACCCAACAAGTAAAAATATCATCTACGTATCTAAGCTAGATCATGTTGTGGGGTTTGATAGACGACAAAATTTCCCTTTCGAAAGATAGCGTCATCTCTCATCGACTGCGTTTCTGCTTAGCAATAGTTATCTCTGGCCGATCTGTATAAAGTTAGTTTGTCTTTCAGGATACCCATTGTAATGGCATTTTAAAACTAATTGTAATTACATTTTAAAACTAATTGGCCAATTGTAACTTATGGCAGTCTTTGTAAAGACAGAAATTATTCAAAATATATAGAAAAAATCTCTATCTTTGTCGTACAAAAATTAATCATTAAACAATATTAAGGATAGCGAAACTTCTCACCAGTCAAAACTTAGATAAACTGCTTTTCTAACCACATTGTTTAATGCTATTCATGAGTTATTCCCTATGAAAATATAAGGATATATATAAAAGTATTATTATACAGAAACAATTTGTTCAATACAGTTCTTTGATCGGTCTGCGTAAAGTTAATTCGGATGCAGGGATACCCATTTTTGCGCCCTTTCAAAGCTAACTTGGTTTAATTTATCGCAGCTTTTTGCAAAATAACAGAATAAAACAAATAAAAAAATCAAAAGACCTGATTACTTTAGCTCACTTCAAAAATGCGTTTACTTTGTCGTAAAAGAAATGCACAGATCAGTTTACTGGGATCTATTGACGTTCTGCACGAAATATTAATTGAATTTTCTTGCCATTGATCTATAGTTTATGGTTATTTTTGTGCCAACCCTTGTAGGGCAAAGCATATTACCGTAACCTCTGACGATGTGGATATACTATAAAAGGTATTGGAAAACATTTTGACATTTTTTTATTGCATGGGCCGCCAAAAAAATTGCATTGACCTTTACGTAATTTTACCTTCTCTTGTTAACATTCAGAAAGAATTAACCTTTGATAAGCAAAGTTTAATACATCAAATTTGAAATAACGATCAAAGGTTCAGGGCTTTTGAGGATTATATTTTCAGGTAATGCTCGTGAGAGAATACATATAAAATGAAAATATACGAATTAGAAAAAAAAATCTGTAGCTGCAAATATATGATATAGGAAAAACAAAACCTTCCTTACCTGCGACAAAATGTCTTTGTGAATGAATGCAGCTTCTCCTCAGAGTGACAAATCCATCATCTCTCCCACACGAAAGTCCGAGTCTCAGAGACTGTCGCCTCTCAAAATTGCACAAATTGTACTTTAAATCCGAATCATGCCTCCAATTAGCAACGGATATCACTTCATCTAATCGCGACGCAAATATTTATTCAGGGGCAGCATCGAGTGAGGAAAGCTAAGATTACTTGCATATTCTGTAAGTAATAAATGGCACTGTACTTAAAGTGCTTGTCATAGCGCCCAGCCGAGAGAGAGAGAGAGAGAGAGAGAGAGAGACGAGAGAGAGAGAGAGAGAGAGAGAGAGAGAGACTAGTTGCTGCCATGTAAATAAATTAGAAAATAGTTGGCATCGTTACATTAATTTTTATAAAACAAAGTCTACTTTAGAATGTAAATCATTTTCGTCATCGATCATTACAAACAGTAAAACATTCTCATATTTAAAACTTATGCAATTACGATTTTTTACTTGGTTTTGCTATACTTAATGAAGTTTTAACTACTGGAATAATATACCATGCATAGTATACCTCATGGTTTCCATTAAACCGCTTTATAAGTGAATACTATAAAAAATGGAAACTTGCCATACTTTTGTTTAACATTGAAATAAGTAACAAAAACCTAGTTAATACAAATAACGCTGCTTATCCAGGAAGGTCTTACATTTTTATGGAATTTTAGCGTCAATTAATTATCTTTGGTCCGTACTTTAGAATAAAGGCCATGAAATGGCCAGCGCTAGGGGACCGGAAAGGCATAGAGTATGAAAGTCAGGATCAATCGTGGAAAGGCTTCAATTGAACCTCTTTCAGCCTAGAAGTACTTTTGTGCATCAGTGTCATCGCCATTTCACTGACTGAACTGAAATGTCAAAGAGTCTTCAGTTAAACTGTCACGCTCATGAATTGAATTCATGTCATGCCTTTAATTTATGGGCGTATTACGAAAGCGCGGATTAAGAGAATTGAAATCATGTTTATAATTTATTATGACCCACGTTCTGGTTTTTGTTTCAACCAGAATTTATAAATCGAGGTTCTGAGCTGCATAGTTAAAACCGTTATCCGATAAAACTGAGGAAGAACTACTTGCCAATCTTGGTTCAGTCTGTGAGGGTGATCTTGATCACTTCTTCGTTTCTTTAAACGTTAACAACCTTAGCATTAGCATTTAATAAGTGTATGTGTTAACAATAACTGATACAGAGACCGGTAGAAAGTAACCATTATGAATTTCGGGTAACCCCTTCTTCAGCGGGCAACAATTCCATCAAGAACGTTTGACGGGGTTAAAGTTTCACTTGCAATGGATTCACAAAGAAGACATGACAGTCTGTCGTTGTCTTCAAGTCTGCAACTAGATTTTGATCCTGTAACTTGTATGGAGGGGGCGAAATCAAGGGAATAAAATTAACATATTCATGGATGTTAATGCTTCTATGTTTAAAAAAGACAACACTGCTAATTAGAAGTACTTGGCACCTTGCTTAACTTTGATTAATTTCTTCAACACCTACTACGTATCTGAGTTAAAACTAAATAATCTTGCGTTGCTTATATAATACTACACTGATTTTCTTCTCTCTCACATAATAATGACAGAAAGCGCTATCATACCAATTTCAACGAAAAGATCGGCTTCACAAGTTGATAAAAATAATAAAAAGATCGTTACACTAAGAATGACGATGGGACATTTTGTTTGAGTCAGAGGAAATCAAATCCTGTTAAATTTTGTTGTTGAAAATTTTTTTTAACGTAGATATATAGTGTATTTTAATGAAGTAATTTATTTCTATATTTAACTCTCTCTGGCTAGATAAAAAGCACTGAAACTTCACACTGAATGTAAGTCTTTGGCAGGTAAGAACTGGCCTTACAACGAACACCGCAACTTATTAACAAGATAGCAATAAATAATTCTGCTCTAAAGACAGGATGCTTATTTCAATTCTTTAGGGTGTGAAGATTTATTAATGTTTAAACTCTGCACGAATAAACCTCAAATGGCGACTAAATTACGGTAATGAACGTCATGATGAATAATTCCTTCTTATCTATATTTGAAGAATAACTGACGCTATATCAAACGGGTGAGTGAACTCTTTCACCATAACCGATTTTGGG
>NC_087203.1:18708312-18713312 GCF_015104395.2 Macrobrachium nipponense
AATGTAAGGAGTTCAGAATATTCATACCCACTTGTTTCAATGAGGATGTCATGTTCTCACCCACGTCTGGCTTCGGGGCTTCTCTTTGATAGCAAAGGTAACTGGACATTTTTTCGTTTTATAACAAAATTTTTACGATAATTAAAATCATTTGGTAAATTAATGATTCTTGTGTTGCGTTGCTCTGTTCAAGTAACTTTCTTTCATCCGAGTGCTCTTATTGTTTCTGATTCTCTGAAGTGTACTAGAAATTTCGATTTTTACCCTCTGTGCATCATTATGTAAAGTAATAAGCCTCCCCTTAACATTCATTTAATAGGGACAAGCTCCTAATTAGTCGATGCAAACATGAAATGAGTATCTGTTACAATTCACTGGTTTGAACTTTTTTTTCACTATTGGCAGATCTTAACTAGTAATCGCATATGTACAATTTACCTACTATTTAATTGATGTACTATATGAAAACTGCCAAACTTTATCATCTCATATTAACTTCAATTATTTTTAGTAAGCAAAATCCGATCATAAATTCTTTTTTTTGTGTTTGCGATTGAATATTACGGTTCGATTCAATATCATGGATAAAATTGCATGGCTGAAAAAAAATCCATGGCAATATATAATGTACAATTTTAAATCCATGTCACCTCATGACTCATCCCGTTCCGGTACAAGATAAAAACGAATGAATTGACCCCCAATACTTTTATCAGCTGTCAGCGTTTTTCTCAATTGCAGGATCATGTATTGGTTTTGAATTAGATAAAGATAATTGTTATGTATTTCAGCATTGACTAATGTTTTGATTTTCTCACTGTAATCTTACCAACTTCAGTTAAATGCATTAAATTATTTTTTAGTAACGCTTCAAAAATAAAAGTAACCGTGGACTATGAATTCGTTTGAAAAGTCCGTAACGAATATTAAAAAAAAAAAAAAGATACAGCAAGCAAAAAAAAAACTTGTAAAAGATATTATATCGTACCTGTTACCGAAAGTGTTTTATTTCTGCCATAGAAGTATAGAAATGTTGTAGTACAGGTAACCTGACGTAACAACAACTCAAATTCCCAAATGACAGGATTCTCAGTTCCATTTATGCAAAACAGAATCCAAAGAAAAAAGATAAAAGTAGCGTGTATGTTAACTGGGTTCCAATAATACTTGCTAATATGATGTTAAAGTCAAGAACACAGAAAGATATAAAAGTAAATAACTAATCATTAGATAAACAGTATATACCAGAATTATTCATATACCTGTGTAATGCCACAAATACCAATTTAACTTCATTCAGAAGAATTCAGTGAAAAATGTAAAATTAAAAAGAATATATGAAAACAATTTTTAAAACTACATAATGAAAAACCAATAAGGAATAAAATGATGAGATGATGGTTTATAGAATGAAATGAATATCATGCTGCTCGAGTAGGTCTTGGCAAAGAAACCAGTGGATAAATTTAGGCCGAAGTTTTTTTCTTTTTTTTTCTCTTGAGAGACGAGAGAGAGAGAGAGAGAGAGAGCGAGAGAGAGAGAGAGGTCATCACAAAAAATAAAGATATCACCTGGTAGTGTGATAGTTTACCAAGAAAGTTTTATATATTTTCCTTTTTTCACTGAAATATATGAAAATCAAATTTCGCTCGCAACGCGAATTCTTTGACCACTGATATCTTCAGTTATAAGATGCATCAAAGGCAGCAGCCCCACTATTTTCACTTATTTAATTGATTGCATACTCATTCGCACAAAATCATACACACACACCTGTTACGTAAATGACGTTTGAAGACTGAGTTTTCTTCTAACATGACGTGAGGTTTAAAGACTTCGTTCCACGAGTTAAAGCCTCCATAGACTTCGCTATAATCGAGTCTTCTCAAAACGAATGAGCATAGTTACACTTCACGTTATTGTCTGGTAGTGGCGCAGGTCTAGCTGACAGCTATCATTCTTTTGAATGTCAGCTTGGATGAAATCTGTAAAGATTCGACTGAGAAAAGTTTGTGGTAGGATTTTCTTCCCTGATGCTTTATGTGACAGTCTGTCTTCATCTTGGGTTTGTTTTTATATCTGTAAGTGCATAGGTGTGCCCAGCCATCCTCTTTGCGTTTTGGGAGTATCTTCAACAGCAAGAACTCTCGGGCTTATAGCTACAAACATTCCGACGTCCCTTCATTGAAAGGTTTTATTCGCACTAGGTGATTAGACTGTCTCAAAAACCTATTAGATCCACACACCTTGTAAAGGACTTTTTTTTCTTAACCATTCTTTTGATAATTGTGGGTCCCTATTTGTTGAACTAGCTTTGCTCTTTCGTACTCGGTTGTTCCGGAAATGGTGAAGTTACTTCTGTATTGTTACAGTTATTAAAGTTCCTCGTTGGACGAGTCAGTTACGTTCTCGACTACCGATCTCAGGGTCCGGGTTCGATCCCCCGCTCTCCCAATGCAGAATCAAAGGAATTTATTTCTGGTGATAGAAATTCATTTCTCAGTGTGGTTTGGATCCCACAATAAGCTGCAGGTTCCGTTGTTAAGTAACCAATTGGTTCTTAAACCACGTAAAAATATCTAATCCTTCGGGCCAGGTGTAGGAGAGCTGTTAATCAGCTCAGTGGTCTGATAAAACTGAGATACACTAATACAGTCATACAAAACTACGGGCGGGGGGAGGGGGTGGGGTGGGGGGCTAGGCTGGGGGGATAGGGGGGCAGTAGAGGAAGAGTTCAGAAAGGACCCAGTTTTTATGCTAGTACCGGGGACTAAAAGGTGATGCTTAGGCCCTGGGAATAGGCATAATATGGCCATGAGCAGATTACAATTGGTTTGTTAAAAACTGCAGGTACGAACATATTTTCACTGCGATGTGGATATGGTTCAAATTTCGCTAGCAAGCCAGTGGTGTAGGAAGACAACAACTATAAATACCTTTGTTTTACAACATATCACGTATGCATTAGTCCAGATTTTCATCATGTTTTTTTACTATATTCATATAAACCGAAAAAAAGCATGACATTAATATAAAAGAAACGGGAAACTGAATTTTTATGCTTAAAGAAGAAGGTACCATCTAAAAAATACTTAATACAAAAGCGCAAATAAAAAAATTGAGTGATAATGCAAGGAATGTATAAATGTAAAACTTCACAAGCCTCAAGAATAAATCTAAGGCTGAAAATAACTAACATGAAACGTAATGACACTTCTAATGTTCCCCTTTTATTTGCAAACTTAACGAGTTTCACCAAGTCAGATCATAATAGCAAACTAGCGTTCTACATCACACACTCCCGCTGTCGCAAAAAAACATACGAACCTTTAACACTTCGGTTGTTGTGTGCGAATCCACAGGTCTACGCCCAAGCACCCCTTTCCCACTAACGGATCCACTAGCAGTAGAAGTCAAACTTCATAAATAGGATATTTACTGCGAACGCCTTGTCGTTTTAATCAACATACGAAGTAAAATACGAACAGGCGAAAACATCATAATAATAAGGAAAGGCTTTCGCTTGCTTTCGCCATTTCGCGTGTGCGGTAATACTCTTGAAATTGTCGAATTATTTTCCAGAGAATGTAAAGGTTATCATGGAAAACAGCTCCAGTTACAGTGCATGACATTTGCGTGAGCGCGGGCTTGTGTGTGTGTATGTGTGTTGCTCTATCAGCGTTTTGATCTGATGCATTGCGGATGGCATTTAAAAAAAAAAAAAATAGAATGGTTACCATTGAAGCCAGCTAATTGCACACACACACACACACACACACAATATATATATATATATAGTATATATATATATATATATATATATATATATATATATATTTGTGTGTGCGTTGTGCATCAAGACTTGAATATTGCTATGAAAATTTACTTCAGTGAATATCTTAATGTGGATTGTTGTCACTTGCGTATACGTAAAATAGACTACAAAGTTTTTGCCTCTTACATCAAAAACTTCAAGGTATACTATACTCATAATTATGCCCGGGCCACCAGTAAAAAGTATTAATTAAAGACTAAAACATGGTCTTATCATAAGCACAAAATACACGGAACATTGGCAGTTTTTCTCTCTCTCTCTCCCCGTTAAAATCGTGCTCGCGCAGACCAATGATGTCACAGTTTCCCGTGCTCCTCTTGCAGTGGATGAGAGCGAGAAGTGCGGTGGTTCATCCATAAGGTAGCTGGCTGAAATGTCGTGGAAGCTACGAGAGTTGACACTAGGAGTAATAAAGAATCATGAAGATCAAAACAGACTATGCGAGGCATTTTCAATATTATGAAAATGAGGACTTTCAGCAAACTTGTGGCCGCCATGTTTGTCACAAACAAAGGCGAGTCCAATGCCCTTTTAGCTAAAGAAATTAAAATGTTAGCACTATAGTAATTGAAACACCCAATTTCTGCTCAGCACTCTTGTAATTGAAACCACCAAAGACTGGGTGTACAGCAAAATATATCTAGGTCTCGTTTCCATTTGGACGAAGGTATATTATGAAATAAAATACAATATGGAATATATTTATGCAAATAAAATACTGTATGAAATATAAGAAAACTACTAAAACGAAGGAAATGCAGTGCTAAGTAAAGAACTCCATGAAACATAACAATATAGGAATGTATATCATTACATGAGGCATAGGTTTACATGTACGTACACCAGTACACATCTACGTGTATCAACTTGTATCATCTCTAGACAAAATTGATAGCGAGACTACTGTGCATTTCAGGGCCGTGTCCCAATTGATTTTCGATGAACTAAGGTGTTGCTTGAAAATATTATGGAAATGAAAACCTCTCCAAGAGTCAAGTATTGCATGGTTTATTTTCATATCGAAAGGCACCGGATGAGAGTGCTTTGGCTAATTGGAGACCGATTTCATTGTTGTGCTGTGACGATAAGATACTTGCTAAGTAATGGCGAAAAGAATGCAAACAGTTATCTTCAACCTTATCAGCCCCGAACAATTTTGTGTGCC
>NC_087203.1:18718312-18723312 GCF_015104395.2 Macrobrachium nipponense
AAACCAATGATTCAAACTCTGCTCTTTGCTTCACAGTTGATATTTTGTTTCAGTGCTTGATCATATGGGACCCAACTAAACTGTTTACCAGACCCCCTCTCAGTAAAGCCACATTCATCAAATGTATGAACATTTCAGGGTCCAGTTTTTTTAAATTCGACTTCTAAACAAGGTAAACGGGTATAACGAGCATAAATTATTCTTACAGTTAAGAAGAAACATGGTATCAAATTCTTAACTGCTTTCAGATCTAGTTCAAAAATTGGCCTTTCTATCTGCTCTTAAGTAGTTCAAGGAGAATGTCTGCAGCACTTAGAAAAGCCAACCAGAAGCAGAATGTGGCAGATTGCATTTTCCCAATAGATTTGAATTCTTCAGTTGTTTTTAGTATGATCGATGGGACATTAATATCCTCAAGTAAGCACAGATGATTTATTGGGCTTTATTGTCCCAGTGCAATAGCCAAGTTAACTATTTTAAGAAGGGCCGTATAAATAGTAGAATAATCCTTGTAGGACCTTTGTTGTCGTGATAAGAGAATTATATCACCCCCAGGCCGGTATCGACGGATTATTATCAGTTGCACTAGACCGTGCCAACAACTATATCAAGTCTGTCTCCACAATACCTGACTTCTTTTCTGTCTTACATACGAGATCCCACAATGCACTTGGTTCAGGCTTTCAGTGAGGCTTGTTGTATCGTTGAAATCTGTCCTCATCAGTTCAGAAGTATTGTCTTTTTGATTTTGGTATTGTTGGTTGATAATCCTTTGATGGCGATCTTTGATAGACTTCTATGGGCATAGAGTGGGTAGTATTTCAGCGTTAACAAAAGATCCCAAATACTTAAACTTATCAACTCTCTTTATTTGTTCCCCACCAAGCTGAATACTTTCTCTATCATCCCCCTCAGTGGTGGTACACATATATTCTATCTTAGATCTACTTATTTCTCATTCCTTGTCCTCCAGTACTTGTCTCCATCTTTCCAATTTCATATTTCAGAATCTTCCCCGCTCTCTGCGCACAGACAATATCATCTGCATAAAATATACTCCATGGTACTGCCTCCCTTACTTCCTCTATTATAACGTCCATCACTACGTTAAAGATAAAGTCACGCTCTGACTATATATTGTGGGATCTCGGTATGTTTGACAGAAAAGATGTCAGGTATTGTGATGACAGACTTGATATAGTTGTTGGCACGGTCTAGTGCAACTGATAATCCAACGATACCGGCCTGGGGATGATCTGATTCTCTTCTCACGACAACAAAGGTCCCACAAGCAAGATAAGGTACCTACCATACATCAATTGCCCACCATCAGATTATTCCACTATTTATACGGCCCTCCTTGAAATAGTTGACTTGGCTATTGCACTGGGACAAACTAGGTGCCTGGACCGTGACATCTCACCAAACACACGAAGTCTCTCAAGTCTGACTGAAACTTAATGGTCATATGCACTCCAGTGTACACTAACGGTAGGGCAGACACGCTAGAATAAATCTACCACCACACTATCGAATCTCCAGGGAAAATAAATAATGGTGGTGTACACACACATTAGGTTAGTCTCACTAGAGGAATCCAGGTCTAGCTACATTTTAATCTACAGATTACACGTACCTTAAGAACTCGGTTACATTGGTTCTCTGTTCAGATACAAAGACTGCTTAGTCCGTTGTTTACATTCAACGTGCACAAATATATTTGCCCCAGAGGATGTCGAGGGACCTATGTGGGATGTACAAAAAGACGACTAAAAGTGCGCTTTTGCTCTCATAGACGATTAAGCTTCAGACAGGGAGTAGGCTGTCAGAACAATCTAATAGTCGCACTCATTCAAAGATCTGTAAAACACACTTAAACGCCAAAGATTTGCAAAATTATAGGTCGCTCACAAAATGAAATTGAACTTCATGTCTTGGAGTCCATAATGCAGAAAAAGAAAACTAGTTCCGTCGTTAAATTCGCAGAATTCTTCTATCCAATTGGACATTAATTAGGTAATGGCCCTTTGCACTTAGTCTGTCGTTCCTCGGTTACTAAAGGTTCTTTTTAATATCTCTCGGAAGCAACCCGCTGAGTGGGGTTTTTACTCTGCAGTGTTTTTTTGTTTTTAGGGTTCTTCTTTTTGTTGGGAAATAACTTTCCCGTGAAATTCGACTAACCATCTCAGACGAAGAAACCTTATGAATTTATCGATTCATAACAAAGACAAATGAGCGCTTGTGAAACGGAAACTGTCACTTCATCATCATTATCACTGACAGATTAGCTGGACGCCGGCCTCTTGAAAATTTTCAGGAATTTAGTTCTGGTAACTTTATTCTTTTCATTAAAGATCCCAAAATGTTCATCAAATTCACTCCGAAATTGCGAAATTTAATTCGAACTATTGTCTTCATGTTAACTGTACCAGAAGGAAGCTTCGGGTGTCCTGCCAAGGAAATTATAACGCATGAATGCCAGGAGTACTCTCTAGTTTTTTTTTTTCTTTTTTTTTTCATGTCTCCGATAGACATAGCATTGCTCTACAACTTTTCTTTCTCAAGGAAAACTAGTCATCTCGGACTTGTACACTATATTATCTATTGGTTATAAAAAAATATTGCGTTCATGAAACTTCGCTTAGTCTGTAGTTAATGGAAAATAGTACCTCACCGCTTGCTTATCATTTCATTCACAGAAGTAATTTTCTTGATATATGTTCCATTATTGTTCCATTTATTGACATGATTCTCAGTAAAGCGTGAATGAAATGAGAATTCGTTTATAGGTGATTATAGTTTTTTGTTTTTTTTACCAGTAATTGCCTCATTGGTTAATGTGGACAACCGAAAATTCGTTCAATAAAAAAAAAAAAAAAACTTTATTTGATTGTTCTCTCCTTCAGTCCCCCTTGGTCGAGAGACGAAAAAGTCACATTCTGATTATATGTGAAGTTTCCAATTCTGGACATGACTCGCACAAAGAGAGAGAGAAAATGGTATTTCATGCGTGAAATGCCAATGAAAGGAACACTTAGTGCGGTTATTGGGTTAGGAATCCAGGGTATCTAAAGGGTAAGTCATTGAACTTTTTATATTTATTTCTTTGTGACCCCATTTTGTGAGCTAACAAAATGTCTTTAAATTGTCAACACCAGAAAATTGGAGAATTTGATAAACTGTTATCACAGTATTCAGTCTTACTGTGGTGCAAAGAGTTGAATTTAGTATAATGGATAAGGTAAAAATAACTAACTGAAACATCAACATGAAGATGTGGAAACTTGTTGAATGATTGCATTGTTTAGAAGCTGTCTAACGACGTTCACTGTCAGAATAGAGATAAATGTTTAGTGAAACCTTTCAATGACAGCCCATTAATAGCTCTCGGGTTTTTACTTTTAAGATAATAGTCAGAAAAATTTGCTTCTGGTGATAAGAAACTTGATTTATCGATATAATGTGGTTCGGATAACACAATAAGCTGTAAGTCTCGTTGATAGGCAACTAATTGGTTCCTAACTATGTAAAAAAAAAAAAAAAAATCTCTAATCCTTCGGGCCAGCCCTAAGGAGAGCTCTTAATCAGCTCAGTGGTCTGGTTAAACTAAGATATATTTAACAATAATAATAATAATGTTATGCCATATTAGGAAACGTCTCTTCGTTGCCTGAGTAAATCGTGAAATCATCTAAGGCACGCTGGTGCTTTTCATCAGTACTAACTTATGAAATAGGTTTGTATTCACAATATTTCCTCTGTCATTTGCTCAATCTCCATATCATTATGCACATCTCAGAACATCAACGTATTTCATTTATTTTATTCACTATTATCCACTACAATGCCTATACATTTGCCTGAGATTCCTTGCAGCTCGACAAAAAAATCAAAGTGTGATGGAGAAAAAACACCTAACATTTCATGAATCACTTTAAGCTAAATAGGGCGCTCACTTCTTTGCTCTGCGTGTTTGAAAGTTCCTTAGTAAACTGTTCTTTTACTAATGATAATAAAGTATAACACATATACGCAATCTGTATTTCATATTTTATTTTCCTTTCTTTTTTTCTTTTTTAACAAAAGTATTCCATTTTGGGGAAACTTGCTTTGCCACTAATACGACCTTTCATCTCCAGTACATTAATGTCGCTACATTCGTATACTGAATTTCAGGTTTCACATGCAGAGCTGACAGAATAGATGAAACGTTTTATAACATTCATCATCAAACAGATAACCCTTCACGTTTCGCTCTCTCTCTCTCTCTCTCTCTCTCTCTCTCTCTCTCTCTCTCTCTCACGATATATCTGTTTTCTGTGATAAAAGAGTCATCGGTGTTTTCTTGGTGTGTGATTTATTCCTGTAAAATGATCAATTTTAGGAATGCAGTCATTCTTACTTTTATAATTATGTCAGAAAGAGCTACCGGTTATTTTCCTTCCCATCACGTTATCACTTGCACAACTACTTTTCTTAATCAGCTGACCTTTAAACTTGCACGTTAATTCTGATTAACACCTTCCATAGCTCTTCATACTTCTGCTTATTAAGTGCTGAGACTTTCTTTTACCCTTTGAGACCTACAGGGACTTATTTCCCTGTTATCCCCTCTAATCCTCCTTTGGCATTATTAGCATTCTTTTCCTAGCTGAGTTTTTACGCCGAAAGAGACCTGATGGAGAAGATGTAAGTTTCATTTATGATAGATTTTTTCATAGTGAGAATGAGGGAGGATTTGAAAATGTGTCACACGAGATCCAAGCAGCCAAACAATTAACTACTTCCCTCGATTGTATTGAAAGGAAACGCGTGCTTTCGACATTAGTGAAAGGAGATATAAATAACGCCGAGTGTTTAGGCAACTCCTCTAATCGTGAACCAGTAATCTTGAAGGAAAACATGAGTAACGCTCATTATTATTACAGAGCATAGGAATTAATTCAATATTCATACATTTACCTACTCAAACTCATGAGCACTTTAAATTTTTTTTCGTG